>NW_026652278.1:139354793-139640848 GCF_009828535.3 Hylobates moloch
GACGGAGTCTCGCTCTGTCGCCCAGGCTGGAGTGCAGTGGCGCAATCACGGCTCACTGCAAGCTCCGCCTCCCGGGTTCACGCCATTCTCCTGCCTCAGCCTCTCCGAGTAGCTGGGACTACAGGCGCCCGCCACCACGCCCGGCTAATTTTTTGTATTTTTAGTAGAGACGGGGTTTCACCGTGGTCTCGATCTCCTGACCTCGTGATCTGCCCGCCTCGGCCTCCCAAAGTGCTGGGATTACAAGCGTGAGCCACCACACCCGGCCGACTCTGCTATCTTATAGATGGGGCCTAGAGATGCTAAGTTTGGTTAATGTGGGTATGTTCCCTCCTTCAATTCATTACTGACTAGAAATGCCTTAAGAACAATATGTATACACCTAAAATACTCACATTTTAAGTTATTTTCTTACAATCACAACTGTTCTTGCTCTTCACTATGAGACATTTGCATTCCATGTGAGTGCTTTCTGTGTCATAAACCATTTAGGGTCTGGCCTACTGACTTAATAAATTTCAGAGGCAGAAGAGAAGCTGCAGAGCTCAGTCCTTGACACTGAACTTTCTCACTGCTTCTAAGGGTGGAAGAGGTCAGTCTGGTGAGCAACATGTTTGGTATCATCATTTCAGATTTTCCAGAGGTAATGGTTACAAAAGTCTTCCCTGAAACAAGATTTACCACCCACCAGTGACCTACGCATACATGACCACGGTTTGTTGGGTGCCTATAATTTGCTCTTTGCATCAGAGGGAAATTCTCTCTGTGGGGACAGGGCTCATCTTCCATTCAAAATCATAAAGTTGTCTTGTACTCAAAGCTGCTCTTCTCAACATATCCTTCCCAAGGGATTTGGCCCTATTGGGTGTCCTCCTAGGTACCTGCACATTCAAACACTGATCCTGAGAAATTACTGGTGAGTACAAGTACTATCTCCATGGGCAAAAGGAGCTAGGTTCAAATTGCATTTTTCCACTTAGCAATATGTGATCTTGAACTAAATATGTACTACCTCACGGCCACAGTTTCCTCATCTGTAAAATGGGGACAGTACTTGCTTATAGTTGTTTTGAGGACTAGCTGAGACAAATGCTTAGCACAGTATTAGGAACATGGTCAGTGCTCAATATTAATCCCCAAATCCATGTCATAAATTTTGACAAGTACTACATGGTAGTTCCATCCTTTATTTTTAATAAAATTCAGGTGATTTCATCTATATTAGATATTATTATATTTACATTTATACATTATAGGTTTTTTTCTGTATATATACAACCTATGTGTTACTGTTTTAACAGTATAGAATTTAAATTTAAATTATGTGGAAACTTCTTAACCATACTCATTACCTACTCCCTCACAAAACAATTTTTTTTCCTGTTTTCTATAGTAATTTAATGCAAGTACCTCAACTGCAGATAATCTAAATTTCACTCTAATATCGTAGTACCTGTACCTTCATTCTAGCTCAAAAATTCCTTCGAACAGTCCTCATTGATATATAAAAAAAAAAATTGGCCAGGTGCAGTGGCTCACACCTACAATCCTAGAACTTTGGAAGGCTGAGGTAGGAAGGTCACTTGAGCCCAGGAGTTCAAGATCAGCTTGGGCAACACAGCAAGACCCTGTCTCTACAAAAAATAAATAAATAAATAAAAAGTCAGCAGGGTGTGGTGGCACATGCTTATTGTCCCAGCTACTACAGAGGCTGAGACAGGAGGATCCCTTGAGCCTAGGAGTTGAAGTTACAATGAGCTATGATCACGCCATTGCACTCCCACCTGGGAGACAGAGTGAGGCCCTGTCTCTAAGAAAATAAAAATAAAAATCTACTTTCTAGCACCATTAATCAGATGATGATGAAATAAGTATTCTCACTTATTTAAATATTAATAAAATACGAAATTTAAAAATTCGTTTAAATATATCTACCAAAATAATGAAAACTACAAAGGTAAAAGAGATGGGAGGATTTTGTATTTTGCCTGATCTTAGACATTCTACAAAATGAAAGTTTTTCTTCAGAATAAGCTACACTACACTATCAGATCTTTTTTTGGAAGTCAGTATTTAAGATATACTAGTGTAATAAGAAAAGAAAACTGCAGAAAAATGAAGAAAACATAATGAATTGAGACCTACATTCAAGTATGTAAGTAAGCACTGTCCTGAATAAAATTCAAAAGCCACAGCCAGCCCTGGTTGAGAACCCTCACAATCAGGCTCCCCCTGCAATATCCAACTCCCCCCATCCAGTGCTACTTCTCTGTGTGCATGCTACACTCTAGAGACTAAATGCACAGATATTTCTGATATAACTCGTCTCTGGGCTGGTATCTATGTCATTCCCTCCATCTAGAATGTCTTCTTCTGCCATCTCTGCCCACCAAAACTCCTGCCCAGCCTGTAAGGCCATGCCTCACTGCCAGCCCCTCCACATGCCCATCTCTGTGCTTCCAAGATACCTGAGCTCATGCTTTCTCATACTCTCACCACTGGCATTGCTGTAACTTTGTCTAACACATGTCTACTGCCTCCCATTAGAACCTAAGCTCAATCAGGATGGGAATTAATCAATATAGACTAATTCATCTTCACATCACCACATCCCCCAGCAGAGGCCCTTGCAAAAAGGGTGCAATCAGTGCATCATGAAGATGTCACAGTGTCAGGTCACGTGATCCTGCCTACCTTACCCACACAATTTGGAACACATACAGACTGCAGCCCGATAGGAGCTCTAATAATTGCACTTTTTATTACAGAGTCAACAAATTTCATCCAGAAACATGGCAAACATGGAACACAGAAGACAATTTTATTCAAGTCAATGCTTTGCTTAATGCAGAGAGATCCTTAATATGAGCTGAGGCCAAAAAAAAAGAGAATGTTCATCAAGACAGGGCTAGGCAGACCAAGGGTGAACTTAGAAAGGCCATAAAATATCTCACTGGACTCACATCCTTCTTAAATCAATGATCAAAATGTATTTAATGAATGTCTATTATTTTAAAAGATTATTTTAAGAATGAAAGTAATTTTTTTTTTTTTTTTTTTTACCGTCAACTTACTTATCTGTGCTCCAGCATCACTTAAGGATGGTACCACATTTCTGGGAATTGACCCCAAAAAAGCAGTAGTCACAATTATTCTTTAAGATCTATAAAAGATTTTAGATTGGGAAAAACAGAAACAAGTAATATTTTATTTTGTCCTATCATATTCTACAGTGAAAGAGAACATTGTCTAATTAGAATCTTTTGTTTTCTTTCTTCACACTGCGACATTATGCCTTTCATAATCACATAATCATTGAAACCAAATGACTTCATCCTTAAGAAAACTGGATTTCTAATGATTTACTGTCTTTGTAACTTCAATCTGCTCAAATGATCTGACCAATTAAAAAAAAAAAAGCATGTACCTATAACATAAAAATGGAACATGTGAGAAAGCTTTCCTATGCCATAAAGAGAGGGGACGGCCGGACGCGTGGCTCACGCTTGTAATCCCAGCACTTTGGGAGGCCGAGGCTGGTGGATCACGAGGTCAGGAGATCGAGACCACAGTGAAACCCCGTCTCTACTAAAAATACAAAAAAATTAGCCGGGCGTGGTGGTGGGCGCCTGTAGTCCCAGCTACTCGGAGAGGCTGAGGCAGGAGACTGGTGTGAACCCGGGAGGCGGAGCTTGCAGTGAGCCAAGATCACGCCACTGCACTCCAGCCTGGGTGACAGAGCAAGACTCCGTCTCAAAAAAAAAAAAAAAAAAAAGAGAGGGGAACTGAATCAGCTGCCCATTTCATTTTATGCATAGCAACAAATGACAAGCAGAACAAATGTTTTTATGGGTGGCTATTATTTTAAATAATCTAAGCCTTAGGCCTAGTCTACCCAAAATATAACTTCACAATACTTAGGATTTTTGTTTAAAATTCCAAATATCAAAAATTTAAGAGACATTAAAGGCAATGATTACAGCCAGCCTTGCACTTTCTAGTATATAAATAAGGAAAACACTTTCTTTGTTTTACAATAGAAGACCAGATAACACCTAAGTATATTTATGTAGACATGCACTATCCAGTAAAGTAGTCACTAGCAATAATTTTTTTAAGAAATTTTAAATCAGTTGCTCAGTTGCACTAGCTCCATTTAAAGTGCTCAAGTGCTCCATGTTGCTGGTGGCTACTATACTGAATAACACAGAATGATCTTTCCATGAACACAGAAAGCCCTACAGGACTGTGCTGCTAGACAATCACAAAGAAAAAAATCATATATAAGTGAATGAATCAATGAAGAAATGACACACCATTGTCATTTGTTGACTAATCAACGCATCCATTAAAAACATAAATTTCCATATTAAATGTGAGAATGGATCATAGTTGCCTAGTTATCTTTCAAAATTGATATTGTATTTATCAAATTTCTCCACTCAAACCAGAGAACAAAAATATTTCTGCACGTTTCAAAAGAGTATGCATTTTCTAATTTAAAAATACCAAAATACATAGGTATAACTTAGAATAATTCATCACATTCAAATCAACCATAGAATTCTTTTAAACTACACCTATATATTTAAAAATCACACAGTAGGCTGGGCACAGTGGCTCATGCCTATAATCCCAGCACTTTGGGAGGCTGAGACAGGTGGATCACCTGAGGTCAGGGGTTCGAGACCAGCCTGACCAACATGGTGAAACCATGTGTCTACTAAAATTACAAAAGTAGACAGGTGTGGTGGTGCATGTCTGTAATCCCAGCTACTCAGTAGGCTGAGGCAGGAGAGTCGCTTGAACCTGGGAGGCGGAGGTTGCAGTGAGCCGAGATTGCGCCATTGCACTCCAGCCCGGGCAACAAAAGTGAAACTCCATCTCAAAAAAAAAAAAAAAAAAAATCACGTAATATACATCTACTAAGACGTACAACACAAAATGCTGGTGAGAAAGTGAAGTAAAAGGAACTCTCAGGCATTGTTGGAAGGAGTGTAAAGTGCTGTCACTACTTTAGAAAAATGTCCAGTAGTTTCTTCTTCTAAGACTAAACACATATCTGCCTCATGGTCCAACAATTCCCCTCTTAGATATTTACCCAATAAAATGAAAACATTTTATTACATTTACAGAAAGACTTGTGGTAGCATTCAAAGAAGCAGCCTATGGACAATAAAAGACATATAAACTGTAGTATATTCAGACAATGGAACATTATGCAGCAATAAGAACGACTTTATACATGACATAAATACATCTCAAAAACATTATAAGTGGAAGAAAAACATACTACATGATTCAATTTACATGAAATTCTAGAATGTGAAAAACTAACCTATGATTAACCCAAGCAAAACAAAACCCTGAACAGTGATAGCTGCTGGAAGAAGGCAGGGGAGGGGAACAACTGGGGTGATGGAAATGTGTTGTACCTTAATCAGTATTTTTAGAATTGATAGGTTTTGGGTTTTAACCAAAATAAAGAAGTGGCATAAAATAAGAACAAATTGCTAATTTACTTTCCTCTTTACCAGCGAAGTCACAGCTAAATTAAAAATCAATAATGGCAAATTAAGGAACTGAAATATGACAAAATGATCAAATGATTTATGTGGATATCTTAGAACAGACAGCTGAGTAATCACAAAAGAGTGCTTTTTGTAGAACTACTACTCCTTATTAGTCTCTTATCATCCACTGTTAATTAGCATTTGGGCTGATCAGAATTCAACGAGGCACACAAATTCTAGTTATCCTGCTTCAGAGACATTATAAATGCTATTTCAAATATGCTATGTCTTATATAAGGCTTTCATATTTAAAATATATACTTGATGAATAAGCAACCTGTACCTACTTTTCTATTTAATATACCATTGATAGATGCAGGAGGAAGATAAGGGAACCTGCCCAAGGCCTTGTCTGGGTGTGCCCACAGCAGACCAGGGGGCCCAACTGTGCAGTGGAAGAACGGGGTGGAGCCACCAGGAATTTGCACCTTATGCAAGGGGGAGGAGTCTGGCCTCTTCAGCTCGTGCATGGTGGCCCAGTATTCAATAGGTGAGGTGGGAGCCTATTGGCAGAACCTCCCCTTTTTTTATTTTTATTTTTTGCTGAGAGCGTTATTTTAATAAATTCTGGTCTCTTCACCTTTCAATAGGTCCGTGTGTCTAATTTTTCTTGGTTGTGACACAAGAACCTAGATTTTAGCTGCAATAAGGAGCAAAAAAGCCTGCATCGTTTTCGTGGCCTGTACGGGGACATGAGGAAAGGCAAGTAAAATGCAGAACAAAAAATCTTTTTCCCTTTTGTTTCTGAGGCTTTTCGTCCTTGGACTTCTTCTGATGGTAGAGCAAACTGCGTCCCCAACCCTGTCGCTCTGGGGGGTTGGAAATGTCGGCTTTGGTCCAACCCAGCCTTTTCTATGGCATTGCCCTTCTCTTTTCAGTACTGTAATGGCACCACCTCACCCAACAGCCACAGACATGCGTGGGATGGATGGGCAAGCAGCAGGTCCCCGGACCCCTCACCTCCTGGCTGGGGCTGGGGCACATGGCCCAAGGGCCTGTGTGGCGGGATGGCCAGCATTCTCCAACACAAATCGACAGTCTTCCCCTCCCTGGGCCAACGGGTAGAGCTCCATCCAAGCCCCAGGGGAGAAACAGCAATTAGAAGTTCATCTCCCTGTTGGAGGAACTCACAATGCATAAGAATAAGAGGTTCTTCCCCAGGGCATCTTTCCAACCCTGCAGTTTGGGCTGATTTTTTTTTTTTTTCTTTTCTCCACCCTGTCAGTAGTTAACACAGCCTTGCACTTACAGCTGTTTGTTTTTTTCTTTTCTCCATTGGGTCAGGAGTTAACTTTTATAAGAAAGGCTTTTTTTTTCCTTTTAGAAGACGTTTTACTAGACCAGGACCCCAGCTATCACTGTTTATATTCTCTGTAAAGTTTTGATTATCTAAAGGGATTTATGAGTTGGCCTTAAGCTGTAGCCAATATGGTGTGCTTTCCATGTTTTACTGTATGGTTCTGTCAGAAAGAGGGGTACTTTAGGATGGGATGCGGGCCCAGGACTCTATAGGCCCACTGTTGAAGCTGGCCCAGCGAACTGGTCAGTGGCAAACTTTGCTGCAGGCCTCCATCTTGTTTTACATCCTTGAAGTATGACCTGTAACCACATGGCAATGCTTTGTTTGGCCTCCGTCATTTTACAATGGTGGCCCAGGTTCAGTCCTGGCTTAGAAAATGAGTCCTTTCTCATTTGACATCTGTGTGATCTTCGCCATTTGTTGATTCTCTTCCCCTCCACAAACAGCCCTGAATTTTCCTCTCTCTGAGCACCTGAAAGGTTACCTTTGGTAAGGCTCAAAAACCAGGAATATTGACTGCTTGGCACAGCTAAAGTCAGGTAGAAAGGGATTTAAAAGGATTTTCTTAAAGACTGCTCAGCTTAATTAAAAGTGGATATCCAAGTTATAGGTATATTTAAAAGGCCTTTATGTTTTTCTCTTTTTGGAGAAAGGATTTTTTCTCAGTCGACTGAATTATTTTTCTCCATTTTGCCTTGCTACTCATTTTTTTTTTTTTTTGATGGAGTTTTGCTCATTACCCAGGCTAAAGTGCAATGATGCAATCTCCTCCACCTTCTGGGTTCCAGCAATTCTCCTGCCTCAGCCTCCCAAATAGCTGGGATTACAGGCATGCGCCACCATGCCCAGCTACTTTTGTATTTTTAGTAGAGATGGGGTTTCACTATGTTGGTCAGGCTGGTCTCAAACTCCTGACCTCAGGTGATCCACCTACCTTGGCCTCCCAAAGTGTTGGGATTACAGTCGTGAGCCACCGTGCCCAACCTTGCCTTGTCACTCTTAATGCACATATGAGAGGCCCTAAGATAATTTCTGATGGCCTGGGACTGCTTTGGAAGAACAGAAAAGGTACGACAGTTTCCATTTTGGGAGAGACCTCTGTTTTCCTCATGGAGCCCCAGAAATTACAGGCAGATGGATCCCTGTCAAAGTCTGTCTTTGTCAGCTATACCTGTTTATTAGGCCCTAGAAATTACATGCTTTCCTACCCTTGCTCTTAAAGGGCTCCACCCAGAGGCCAATAATCCAGTTAGGAGATGGCAAACAAAAAATCTTATAGCTACTGGATTTTCTGCCTGTCTGTGTAGTTATATATGTATTGAATGTGCAATGTCTATTAAAAAAAAGAGCTCTAATTAACTGACTTAAAGAAGGATAAGCACTTGGATCAAATATTTCTTAAAGGGAAGATAAAAGCTGTGGTACTTTCTGGCTCATGGGACTTTAATCTTTGAGAAATAAAAACAACCTCAAGATTATGGGTAAAATGCACATCCCATCAAAATGTAAATTTTTGCCTGGAGTTAAAGGATTGTTTTGAAATAGTTAAGATAAAGCTCAAAGTTTAAACAAGTTATGGAAGGACTGTAAAAATTAATCTTGCAAAAGAAATTCCATGTGTGAAAATACTGACTAAATTCAAAAGGGAATTATATGGCTTTTCGATAAATTGAGCATTGAAATAAAAGCACAGTAAGTTTCTCTTAAGGCACTAATCTGCTTTTTAGCAAAATTGGTAAAGTGTTATAAAAGGTGTTTTGCTTTTTAAAATTTCTGAGTCATCATTTTGGCAAAATAAATAACTTATGGTAATCTGGAATTCTATTTCATAACATCAAGGGTTTTGCACTTGTAACATATTTAACAGGCTTCCCAAAATCAAATTTCAGTTTCAAAGTTGTCTTTCCTAGCTTTTGGATGCTACAGAGGACCCCTGGAGCACCGCGAAGAAAAGTAAACAGGGTTACCTGACATGTTTAGGTACATGGGATTGGCAAAATGATGTTTAATCTTCTTCAGGTTATATTTTCGGGAATAATAATATATGTTCCAAAATTGTATGGTATTTCTAAAATTCTAATGTCTGAGTATAGGCTATCAATCACAATTAAGATTGTTATGTTAAGTTAATGTAAACCACAGAGATAACCAGATTTCTTTGTCAATTTCTGATTATAACTACCATGGACATTTTGTTAATTCACAGATAATTGCTGTCTTGTTTTGATCTTCAAAAGATGGTTTACGATTGGCTACGGAACTTTGACAGGTGCTCTCAAATGCATGTTTCTGATAACTTGGGAGACTGCAACATTGGAATAAAGAAAAAATGTACAGGACTCATGGAGAGCTAAAATGTTCATGAATATCAAGCAAAACAAGAGTTAACTAAATGGACTGAACAACAGAAAACTTAAGTAATCTTTTTTACTTTTGCTTGGAACATTGCTGATCCTTGTTTTGTCTTTCAGAGTCAAGAAAACTTATTTTGAGCTATTAATGGCCTTTACTAATTGAGTAAGGTATACTCCTGTGAACAAAATTTGGAGCATGTTTGTCTCTCTGCCTGGCTTCTCCAGAATTTAGAAACTAGTTGTCAGTATTCTTAACTTATGGCAACATAGTTGTTTGCTTCAGTGAAATAAGAATCCATTTTCTTTTGCAATAGGACACAACTGGAGAAACCAGTTGTTTTACTGAGGCTTTGACTAAAAGGGTATGCTTCCCTTTAAGGAATCAAGCTCAACTTGAAAAGCCGATAAAAATCCCCTTGGTAAAACTGGCCTCATACCTTGTCTACACAGTCCCTATACAGGGGTCCTAACCTGTGATGAGTAAAGAATGACACTCTCCCAGCTACTTGGGAGGCTGAGTCAGGAGAATTGCTTGAATCTGGGAGGCAGAGGTTGTAGTGAGCAGAGATCATACCATTGCACTCCAGCCTGGGCTATAAGAGCGAAACTCCGTCTCAAAAAAAAAAAAAAAAAAAAGTCACTTTCCAGCAGGCCCAGGAACCAGGAACCACATGCTCTTGAGACCTCAAGAAGAGAGAAGTTTACCCAACTCACAGGTATTTGAGGGTAGAAACCCATGGCTGGGCTCAACTTTAGAAAGTCCTATCTGAGATTCCCTGTGAAACAGAGTTCCATCAAAGACAGTCTAAAAGGCCTAAGTAGAAATAATTATTCTTGGTGCACTTTATACAAATAATCAGGCCAAGTATAAGACTAAAGTCTATTTTGCAAACAACTCAGCGCTATCATAATTTTTTTTTAACAAAGATGAGGACTGGAGAGAAATTGCACTTCAAAACTTTCACATTTGACATTAAATTCTAGACTCATTAGTTGTTTTTAAGTTTTTGCCTACATTTTAGACTAACCCTGCTTATTCCTGTGAACCAACAAACAATCTCCAGTTGCAGCTGAGAAGGAACAAGAGGGATGGGTAATGTAAATATCTGGATCAATATTCTAGTTCTGAGCAATTATCCTGAAAATCCTGCCAGGTGATGGGAATAAATAGGGTGCCTATCATCCACAGGTTTCCTTTTTGGGAAAGTAAGACCAACGGGGCTAACCAAAGCCAAGCCCCACGCACACAAATCTTACCAAGCCTAACTATAACCACCAGTTATCTGGGCATGTCAAAAGACATCCTTTTCTCTCCTTTGTTGAAGGAGGACTTAATTCCACAGTTTCACCTTAGCATTCAGCTTATGATAAGGAGTCCATACAACCCTCTGAGATGCATTTTTGGTCCCCAACTCCGTCTCAAGCTTCAGGTTGAAGTCCTTGGAAAGAAAACTGGATCTGAGGGATCCAGAGGCAGACGATAACGGAAGTTAAAAGGCACAGCGCAGGTGATCATGACAAATTCCTGCCAATTAAGCCAAGCTTTCCATTTCATGGATAAAGGTCATGCTAGTATCCATGGCATAAATGAGGTCTAGGGAACTTGAAGGCTCCTGACACCAGGGAAGACAGGGCATACATGGGTACGAGCGGATATTTCCACTCCCTAGATCCCCCTGTTAACATGGGTTAAAGGCGCTTTGACCCCCATGGGCAGCACCCCGTCATGGTCACCAGGACTCAGGGATGCGAGGACAGAAGAAAGGGGAATGTCTCACTTTCTCTCTCTCACGTAGCCCGGGTATTCAAGGGGAAGAGAAAAGAACCAGGGATGCCTGCTCCCCTCTTTCTAGATGAGTAGTCATTCATTTTCAGTCTGTATGCATCCTTTCCAATGCATCCTGAACTCCTGAGTTTCCTTCTTCTGCCTCTGTCCTCTCTTCACATATAATTGTGTTACCATACTGTGGGACAATCCCCTCGGATGCATCCTCCAAACTGGGAAAAGTTAATTTCCCAAACCTCAAACTGGTTGGCTAAGGATTGAGTTCAGGAGAAGGGAAACCAGAAGCCTGACATGCTGGCAAAAGAGTAAAAGTTTTTTTTTTTTTTTTTACCAGTTGGGCTTTTGGCTTCCTTCTCCCTGTACAAACTGGTAAAAGGCCTCGGGATTTACCCCAGTTTGTTTCATTTTGATATGTGTTTTCTTATAACTTGGTTTGTCTCTTCTCGCCTTCAGGACATTAAACTCCAAAGCGTCAAGGAATCAGAGCCTCAGACAATGGCCCCTTCTGCTGGGGACCCTTAGGCCTTTCAGGGAGATCTGACTGCCGTTTTCCCAAAACAGCACCTTCTGTCAGCAGGAAGCAGTTAAGATTGGTCTTCATCCTCTTCCTTATCCTTATTCTAATGGCAGTTAGATGTACTACTTTAGAGGGGGGAATGATAGATGCAGGAGGAAGATAAGGGAACCTGCTCAGGGCCTTGTCTAGGTGTGCCCGCAGCTGACTGGGGGCCTGCCTGAGTACTGGGAGAATGCGGTGGAGCCACTGGGGATTCTTGCACTATGCAGTGGGGAGGAGTCTGGCCTCTTCAGCTCCTGTGTGGTGGCCTGGTATTCAGTTTGTGAGGTGGGAGCCTGTTGGCAGGACCCTTTTTTTTTTTTTTTCCTGAGAGATTTCTTTTAATAAATTCCGCTCTCCTCACCTTTCAATGTGTCCACATGCCTAATTTTTCCTGGTCATGACACAAGAACCGAGGTTTTAGCTGAACTAACGAGTTAAAAAAAAATCCATCATCATCGCTTGAAGTTCTTAAGTGGTAAATGAAATGATAAAATAAAAACTTCATCATTTGCAAAATAATAGAAAAAAATGTAAAGCTTTTTGGTTTTACTGGAATAACAAAAAATCCTGGAACACATATAATGAAAAGTATGAAATCGTTCATTTTTCATCTAATAAATTCTGAATCTTGCTTCATGTTTTCTCAATTTTTGTTCTAGATCAAATATCTTTTGGGTCCAGGAAGAAATAAATTTTTTCTCCTCCATTCTCCTCAGAATAAAACACAGTCTTCTTTTAAAGACAGTGAAAAAAGGCAGCAACAGTCAGCCTTTCAGAAACTGAGGGTGCCACTTTTCCCAAGAGACGTAGAGTCTTTTAGAGGGGACTCTGGGTCCCATCTGCTGTGATCCCACTTTCCAGGTCTGTATACAGGTGAGGCAAAGGGCACAGCACCGTGTTGCAGAACTAACAGAGTCCACCCGATCATTTTGCAAGCATCCCATTCTTTCTTAAAAAAAAAGAAAAAAAAAATCACAACTTGTGAAACTCCTCTGAAAACCTAAAAATTAAGAAAAGGCTACGCTTTGAGAGAACTTTAGGACAAATTTCTTCTGCAGTAGTGCACATAAAAATTCCTCTCTGAGCAAAGCAGTATATTATGCATGCATGAAAGATTATGACTTAGAGCTAGGAAAAGTTGGGACTTGCAGGCGTTAACTCGGTTTGAATTGACAACACAGAAGTGAAGAAACACTGCTACTATTAAAACAGGTGAACGTTCTCTCAGGAATAAGCATGTTTTATAAAAACTCATAGAAGTTATTAATTCAATATGTTTCCTGGCTGTTCCAGCTGCGTTTACTGTACGTGTCAAATAAGCAGCTGCTCCCAGAGTTCTCAGAAAAGAGAATTGCCAGAACTAGAAGGCCATGGAAAGGATTCTGAGGACAGACTCATGGGGAGGACAAAAGTTGGTTCTATTTTGAAAAAGACTATTCCATGATAGCCATCTGGCCAACAATATGTGCCATACCACTGCCTTATATTTGTTTGCATAGTACTTTACAGTTTAAGACATGTTTTCACCAACTGAATTCTCTCTCTGCAGCTTAGCAGGTGCTGTTCTAGGCAATCTTATCTCCATTTTCAAAAAAGAAATGGAAATAAATCAACTAACTGCCTAAGGAAGCAAGAGGTAAAACAGGGTCTTAGATGTACCCCTTTTTTGAAACTCATCATATCCCTTGGCTATAAATTATTATGCATATTTTACAGCTCTATTAGCTTCCTTGAAATCAGAGACACTGTTTTGTTCATTTTCAAATCTACCCCTTTTTCACCTTCTCCAACTGAGTGAATTTTCAGGTGAATCAATTTATCACTCCTATATCGGAGGGTAAGTCTATCAAGTATATTCTTCCAACATATCCCGAAGTTTAAAATACTAAACTACCATCAACTGGACAAATTTATTTCCTGCCTTAGTAAATCAGAAATATTTATTTTTATAACACAACAATTCTGGAATATGCCAGACTACAAAGAGTGAAGTTTGAATCCCCCTGTGGGAACACAATAGAACTCATTTTTCAATAATGTTTTTCATCTCTCAGTATGGACTAGGAAGGATAATATTAAATGTTTAAGTTCCCAAAATAGGAAAAAACATATTAATGAAGGAAGCTTCTATTTTCCAGTAAGTTCTAACAGATGGTTTCCAAACACATTCATAGAGTTAAATGCATAATTTCACCCTATAAATATGCTGTAAAACATTAAAAATAGATTATAGCACATATATCTTATGGGGCAAATGAAATGATAAAAGGAATTTTATAGTAGATAAACTCATAGTTAAAAGATAATATTGTTTACAACTATGTGTCTCTTTTAATAGAATTAATGGATTAAATGTGACAGCTTTATAAATAACACTTAGAATTATTTCCTTAATTTACATCTTAATATCTTAGCATAGTATAAGAGGAAAGGCTTTCTCTCGAATGTGAATATTTTTGTGCCACTTTAGTGTTTTTAAATTTACTTTTTTTTTCTATTTCAGCCTCACTGATAAGAAACCATGTTATAATCAAACACTAAGAGAATTAGCTATTATGTTATTAGGTTAAAAATGCAACAAAAAAAAACTTGGCAAAGAGAAATGACAACTATCATTGAAAGAATTTTTCCACTTAAGATAATTTTCTGTTGAATTCTCTCTGGGATCAGTCATTTTTGACGACTTCAGATCTAACTTACTGTAGCAGTTAAAATGTGTTGTGTACTAGAAGGTGAAAATGAAATGGTGAGCTAAGGAAATCAGTTATTCTATTATATTTTACGATTTTCAACAGAATCATAAATTATGTTCAAAGGATTAACTCATAGGCTCATATGAAGATCAAACGAGATTTGTAGGCTCCATCTGACAAAGAGGCTCACAGAATCTGAGATGTATGCATGACACAGAGCAACTACTTAAATATCTTTTATATCTAAATCACAAGAACTTGTATTTCGTGAATGTCTTTATACACAAAGCCAAACATGCCCATGTGATCTTCATTCATGATTTCATATTTATATTTGTTTAACAATATATAATCATCTAGAGATGGTGCCAGCACTACCTTGGGGGTAGTCGGGAAACAGAACAAACTTCTTCCCCAAAGGGAAGGATAAAGTCACAAAGGATGAAAACAAGTAGGTCTTTTAAGGATGGTGGGTCCTACTGAATGAAGGAAAATGTTTTAGATAAGCTTATATATGGCAAAAAGAGCCAGTATAAAGCTAAGATCTGCATCATTAAAAAAAAAAAAAAAAGAGGGCATTTGAAGATACTGTAAAAGAAAAAAAGTTAGTACTGAGACCCAGAGGAACTAGAGAAGATGAGACCCCCAGGTGCAGGATCAGAGGAAAACACAAAGCAACAGGACTGAGCAGAGATGGTGGAGAAGGCAACTCTAACTATGGATTTCTAAGTTTTGCTTATGAGGTTTGTGAGATACAATGCCTCTCTTTTTATCTCTACTACCAAACATTTAAGAAACTTCACATTGTTTGGGTTCTTTACCAGAACCCAAGGACATGTGAAGTTCCAAGTCTGGGTGTCTCTCAGGCTTGAAGGTGACATCTATTGATCTGTGGAGGTGAGCAGCCAGTCCTTTTTTTCCAGAAAGCGACAAATATAAACCCATACAAACACATCAGAAGCGTCCATATTAAGATCTGTGCCATTATGTATTATGGAGGAAAGTTTCTAAAGAATAAACCTTCAAACATTTTGAATTCTAGCAATATGGTAGGAAAATTTGTTGCATATATGAATCCCAAAGATCTTAGTCTGTTTCTACTTGAAATCCACCAGCATATAAAGTTGATGTATTTACTGTAAAAAACTACATGATGAGTACCAACTTATGACAAGGGAACAGAAAGTTAAACACCGCATTACTCGTATGTGGAAGCCAAAAAAAAAAAAAAGTTGATCTCTCATAGAAGTAAAAAGTAGAACAGAGGATACTAGAGGCTGGGAAGGGTATGGGGAAGGGGGCAATTGGGGAGAGATTTGTTAAAGGATACAAAATGACAGCTAAAAGGGAGGAGTAAATTCTAGTGTTCTATAGCACTGTGGGATGGCTATAGTTAACAACAATATGTTTCCAGGCCAGGCTTAGTGGCCTGTAATCCCAGCACTTTGGGAGGCCAAGATGGGTGGATTGCTTGAGCTCAGGAGTTCGAGACCAGCCTGAGCAACACGGTAAAACCCCATCTCTACCAAAAATACAAAAAATTAGGCATGGTAGCACATGCCTGTGGTCCCAGCTACTTGGGAGGCTGAGGTGGGAGGATCACTTGAGCCTGAAAGGTGCAGGTTGCAGTGAGCTGTGATCATGCCACTGCACTCCAGCCTGGGCAACAGAGCGAGACCCTGTCTTAAAAAATATGTATATATTATATAGTTTCAAATAGCTGAAAGGAGGATATTGAATGTTTTCAACACACACAAAAAAGTTTGAGATGATGGATAAAATTACCTGATCTGATCACTATACATTATATGTATCAAAACATCACTGTGTACCCTATGAATAGGTATGATTATTATGTGTCAATTTAAAAAATTTTTTAAAGAAAAAGAAAAAAGAATAGGAGATGGACACCACCATTTATAACTACTGTGTGCTGAAAAAACAATACATGAAATAGAAAACAAACATGATTTCAACCTGTTAAAACTATATTTAAAACTAAAGTTATTTAATAAACATTGACTATGTACTCTATAATTATGAACAAAACACGATTTTGCCCTTAAATAACCCACAATCTAGTAAGAAGAGACACACATGCACATGGATAAAAGATGCAGTGTTTTTATGAATAGAATTAGACTTCAGAAATCTTCATATTCTCTCTCTCTATAGTTATCAACAAAACACAATTTTGCCCTTAAAAAACCCACAATCTAGTAAGAAGAGACACACATGCACATGGTTAAAAGATGCAGTGTTTTTATGAATAGAATTAGACTTCAGAAATCTTCATATTCTCTCTCATTTTACAGACCTTGAAAGATTATGGAGATTGTCCAAGTTCCCATGGCTAGAAGTAGCCATTGGTACATAAACTTAAATTATTTGACTCCTTATTTATCTCATCATAGTAACTATAAATTTCATAGAATGTGTTAAGTGAACAATTAGATGATAATATCTGGTACATCATAAGCATTTAATAAATGATAGTGAATAAATAATAAATGAGCAAACAAAAAAATGAAGGCTCTCCAAGGGCAGGGGTGGAGGAAATAATGAGAAAAAAAATCACAGGTCTTAAAAAATACTGTCCTACTTACTAAGGTCTATGAATGAATATGATATAATTATTTCATCATAATAACTATAATTATTTTTACAATGAAAATTAACAGAAAACTTTAAAGATACTTCCTCCTAAACTACTTACATAGACTTATGCTAGAATTTAGATTACTTCATTCCAGTGTATTTTAATCGCTCCGCTTGCATATATCCTCAATTCCTCTAGCTACCTGGTGCTCATTTCATCATACTTTCCTAGCAACATCCCACCTATGCTTACACCCAAGGCTGCATGTACTCCACACCAGCATCCATACGGCTGAAAATGGCTAGATAAAACTCAACCAAGATTATGGGTCTCATTTTAAGACCAACAAATGCAAGTGAACCTTTAGTACTGCCTAGAAATCTCCCAGGCATCACAGTTCATTTCCCTAGTCTATTTGCTGTCATATGGACCTACAGAACTATATATATCATCTCCTTTAACTGAGAAAACAAAGGTGATTATAAGAGCTTTCATAAGTCTCTACCAGCCAGCACAATTGCTCACCTGCACCTGCTGGGCCTGTGTATTCTGTTCCCTTGGGTTTCTACAGATGACCCAAAGATGCTTCTAACTAATGTTGACTCTTTGCCTGGTATATCAGCTCCCCACATTCTCATGCTCGCTCATCAATGATGCTCCCCTTCAATTTGCTCCTTTTAGTTCTTCTGGTTAATTTATATCAGCATATGAGCATGCCATTACATCTTTAAAATAATTTTTTTAAAAGAACACTTTGATCCCATTTTCCCTGCCAGCTACCATCAATTTCTGTTCTTTGCATCAAAACCACGGACAGAATTCTGTGCTCCCTGTCTCCAGTTTCTCTCCTCCCATACTCTCATGATCCCACTCCCTGCACATGGTCAGCCACAGCAAAACTGCTTACCACGGTCTCCAGAGACCTTCACAGTCTAAATCCAACGGATGACTCTCAGTTCTCACCTTATCTGACCTTATAACCTGCAGCATCAGACACATTTGATCTCACTCTTCTTGAAGTATGTTCTTTGTTTGCTTTCCAGACACTATGTGCTTTTGTTTCCCTTCTAATACCTGGGCTGTACTTTTCAATCTCTTTTGCCAATTCCTCCTTACCTTCCCAGTGGGTTGAATTCCTCTTGGATCTTTTCTTTTCTCCATTCTCTTGGTAACCTCATTCAGCTCTATTCTTATGACTCTCAAATTAATAACTCCAAACCAAACTTCTCCCCAAATTCTGAAACCCAACTGTCTACTCATCATATCCATGTAAATGTCTAATAGGCACCTCAACATAGCCGAGAAAACATACTTCTCGCCTCCAAACTTGCAGCAATCTTCCCCATCTGGTTTAATGACAACCGCATTCTTGCAGCTGCTCAAACACAAGCCCCGGAGCCATCTTTTTTTCTCTCACACTTCACATCAGCAGATCCAATCAACTACCATCAAAATACATCCAGAATTGGTCACTTCTCACCACCTCAATCACTACCACTATGCTCCAGCAATCACCAAGTGAATTACTGCAATAGTGTCCTAACAGAATTCCATACCTTGGCCCCTGTCCCCTAGAATCACATAGCAGCCAGAGTAATCTTGAGACATATGAGTCAGATGCCATTCATGTGCTCAAAAGTTTCCAACTGCCCCAGTGACAACTTAAGTCCTAATAGTGGCCTACAGAGGCCTACATGAAAAGGCCCTATTAATCACTTCACTGCCAATTACACTACACTCTTGTTTAGTCTGCACCAGCCATGCTGGCCTCCTTGATGATTCTGGAATGTGGCAAGATACTCCTGCTTAGGACATTTGCATCTGCTATTCACTCTGCCTGGAATGTTCTTCCCCCGGAAGTTGTACAACTATCTCCTTTACAATCTTCACAAGGTTGCTCAAACATCAACTTCTCAGCGAGGCCTCTACTGATCCTGCAGTACTCTCTAAAGCAGTACTCATGCATGGGCATGCATGCGCACACAGCGATGCTTCTGATTTATGCTGTATTTGGGGGCAATATTTATCACCACTTAACATATCACATGTTACTTTATTTTGTTTATTGTGTGGTGGTGTACTGGAGGCAGCTTATACTGGCTCGTGGAAGCCAATTCTTAACTTTTCAGGAATTCTGAGAACTAGTCATTAAACTACAGCTATTATTAACAAGTGTAGTCTGTAAAGTGACAATTATATAAAAGACAAAGGTAACAAATATTCAAAACTTATCATTTCCTAATTATTTTATGACATTTAAATTTATGCTTTTTAGGTTATTTACATTTACTTTATGAGTATGGTAGAAATGCTATATATATATCTTTGCATTCAGTTCAACCACATTGGTAGCTTAAAATCAGTTGTGGTGGGAGTATTTACACTATCAAAATCAGCAAATGCTAAAAATCAGGGCCTTTCTTTCCCTGCAGCCAGCCAGTTGTTAAGCATTTACCATTATCGAAATAGCACTGATTGTCTGACTCCAGTATGGATCTACCCTAGCAACTAGTACAGTATCTGGCATATAGTAGGTACTAAAACACTAAAGGAATGAAAGAATGAATTTCTGTGAAAGCCACCTGCAAAAGTATACTGAGAAGAAAGTACAAAACTATATCTCATTTGACAAGTTATATACAGTTGTATATGATACTATCCCTGTTAAATAATGCCACATTAATTCAAATAAATGTCTCATAAAATAATCCAACTTAGCTATATTGGCATTTTTCCAGGCAAATAATCAGACGTTCTAAGTTGATATGTTCTTGCTTCAGAGTTATGTTTAGTTTTGCATTTCATTTATAAAAAGGCTTTTTTATGGGAAAAGCATATGTCTTTAGTTAAAGAGCAGTAGCGCAATTAAACATTACCAAAGAAAAATGCTTTTTACTTTGAGAATGATTCACCTTTGAACTACTAGAAGCTGTAAGCATAGACAATAAATGCATCATTAACTCACAACAAATAAAATTAACACTCTTCAAAGGCAAGAAATAGTAAAATGGTCCTTTTAATTACTTGTTTAAATGACCCAGGACTTTTTTATTACCAGCTGCAGAGAAAAAGCCATACCTAAATGAGATAGAACATGATGGATAATTTACCAGAGAAAGGAAACATCTGAGTATTTAGAAAGTCCTTGGGCTACACTCCAACAACGTTCCTCCTGTGAGGATTATGCAGACTTATTCCAATCTATTAAAACACACAAAAAAAACACAACCACTTTAAACATATTTAGTCCCGAAAAACTTCAAATTGTAAATGAGTCCACTGCACTCAGTACAAGTTTTATGCATAAAAATATTTTTGAACCATCCAATGTGTAATATCTGTGAGAAAATTTACATAGTAGAGGACTATAATATGCTTTGGTATGTTCCATAAGAGACCTTTTATCAATTGAAAAATCTCCTTTAATGTTTTGTAAGCTAAAAACTACTAATAAAATATTATTGTAAGTTTTGCAAAATGCTAAAATCTTTTAAATCTGAGGACAATCGTATGAGGTAGATATTATTGGTTGTGCTTTAAAAATTAAAGAAAACAACTTCAGTGATACACTCAAGAACACAATTAGTAAGGTGGGAAAATGGGTCCCAGTTTTTGACTCTGAATTCTCTACCATTCCATTAACTGCTGAATTCTCAAAGGTTTTTCAGATATCATTTTATAAACTTTATTTGCTTAGAAGTTTGCTTTAACCTTACCTACTACAACCTGGCTTTCTTCCTCCTGTATGTCTTCTGTCTTGCAAAGATGGTGAACATACCCCCAGGCAATTCTCTTGCTAAATTCAACAGTAAAAACTAAGATCCCTAAATCCCACAGCAAGCCTTTCTTGCTAGCATAAACTTGTGAGTTTTATTATAATGGTTAATATAACCTATGCATTACATCTTTTCAAGGAGGAAGGTAGGTGATGGAAGGGTCTCATTTATAGAAGCTGTAAATACTCTAACTTCGATTCGAAAGAGGAGGTGCATTTTATTATTAGAACAAGTACATGGCACTACAATTCCACATGTGACTAAGGAATCACAAACTCTACAGAGGGCAAGTAAGATCGGACTCAGTTAAAAGAAACCACAAAAGGACTATATGGGGGGAAAGATCTTCAAAAGCCGTATGATCCCATACTTTGAGGTGGAAATGAAAGAGATGAGCAAGTATGACAAGAGGGAGAGAAAGCACTCACCTTTCCATACTTCATCAGAAATCCACAGTTGCTGATTCAAGTTATGCTATTTTTAGTACAGTATTAAACTTGGCCATTTTCTGGTTCTGTGAAAAACATGATTTTTTTTCGGATATATAACTATGCTTAAAATATTAGAACTCTTTGCATTTGAGAGCTTTATTGTCAGTCATCGGAAAGGTGCTGTGCATTTGCTATGCATAGTTCTACAGGTGTTTTTTACCATTAAATGGCCTATTTTAAGTAAAACTGTATTTTACATTTATATTTTACAATATATACAGTAATGAAAATTAAGTAAGTGAAGCCTTTAATACAGTATTTGAATAAAACTGCATGCATGTCCATATTTTAAATATGATCCTGATGTTATTAATAATCACTTGCAAACAGTTTTGTAGTTTCCTAGAAAGGATAACTCCACTTGAAGTATCTAATGTCTACATTGGTTCTGAAGTGAAATATAAATATCTGACTTCTCAATAATCCAGATGATTTTAAAAGGAAAATTGAAATTGAAAGACTTCCATTACACCTCATTTATCACAGTTGCAAATTCTATATTTCTGATGTCAAAATAATCATAATATCCTCATAACTAAGAAAACATACATCTGATAATTACACAATGAACTTTAACATGATAAATGTTTAGAGTTTTATACCATGAACATGATGTAAAATCCTACGACTGAAAACATGTTCTACGAACATTATACAATAAATGACATGTATTTTTAAAGTCAAACACTCTTGATTATCTATAATTCGGGCAAATAGAAGTCTCAAATAACCAGTGTCTTGACAGTATCAAAGATGTTATAATCGTTTATTTTTTAAAAACAGCTTTTGCAGTATGTCATGGGACCAGAATAGTTTGGGCCAGCACTCCATCTCCTCCTACACTGACGGCTCACTGTTCAGCCACTTTGATCTGCCAGTTACTCACAAAGTCCAGTAGGGTCTTCCCAGGGTTGAGCATACTCAGCTCTTAGTTACGTAGACATTCATTCCATGGCAAACCACAGCCACTCTTGGTGGTTGGAAGCTGTCACTGTGCCTGTACACACCTGTCATGCAAAATGATCTGTGGCATCAACTCCAAGGTACCATGTTGTCTCAGTATTCCTAACTCCTAAATGAAACTTGAAGAAGATAAAAATAAACCCCTCTGAGAAACTCTGAACCCCTCACTCTCTGTCTAGCCAAAACCAATGTTTCTTCACAACGATGCTCTCAGGATGCAAGATTTTACACCCTCTGAATATTTTTCTTGATGTAGCCTATGAGAATGTTTTGCATTCACATAACTCTGCAAATTAGTTTTTTTAGACTTAATTATCCAAAACACTTCTTCTGACAAACATTCTAAAGAAACAGAAGTATTTATGGACAACAGAATAAAACGCTGTTTGGCTTAGCTGGCATTACATACCCTAAAGACTTTCGTATTCTGTTTGAAAAATTAGAATAAACTCTTTAGCCAAAGAATTTTGGAAATTGCCTTTAGGGGCCTTATATGAATCAATCACTATAATAAACCTTCAAGTTTCATAATGTTATCATAAATTCCTAAAATTCATGAGAATATGGTAAAATACAATTTCTACAATGCTGACAATAATGTAAATTGTATTGCAGTAATGAAAACAGTTTTGTGATATATACTTCCAAAAATCTTTCAGTCTTACAATCTCCCTTTTTTGGAATTCACCTTGAAGATTCAGAATTCAGACCAGACTTCTATAATATGCATATTTGCACATTATAGAAGTTATATGAGGGAAAACCAATAATGCCAACTAGAATGGTTAAAAGCAGAAAACTTAAACATGCTGTAAAACATGGCATAGGATATAAGATTTTCAAGTAATACAAATATTTTTTCGTATCGAAAGTGCTTACGATATGCTAAGCAAAATAGCAGAAAATAATTGTAATATGAAACATGGTCTCACTTATATGCAATGTGTTAGTACACACACATACACACAGGACTGTAAGGAAATACATATAACATAGTGGTCATCTGTGGTATAATTGGATAATTTTGGTTTGTTTATGCTTTCATTGTATATGCACTGTATAGTTATGTATAATAAAGTATATTTACATATTTATGTGGAACATGTATTATATTTATTCCCTGTGTATTATTTAAGGAGAAATTTAGATGATTTACTTTCCGGGAAGCCACAACCCAGGTAAAGGTAGCTTTGATTTGCTGAATACAACTTTCTATAAGGCATTTTGTATGTAATACATACAAACACCAACTCTTACAGAATTTTGAGAAATAAGAATAAGTTATCTGTGAACATTTTGAGAAATAAGAATAGGTATATCTGAAATGCTCTCATTGTAATTTCTTTTAAGGAGGAAATTTTTATAATTAGCCAAAATTATGCTCAGTTATATGGGTTTTTATTCTATTTACAGATCTGACTCCAATTTTATACTATATATTTACACTTCTCATTATTTTAGAGAACATACATTTTGGTTTTGAACATTCCACTTAAAAATTAAGTGCCCTCCATTAGTTGTTTTTTGTTGTTGTTGTTTTTTGTTTTTTGAGATAGGCTCTTGCTCTGTTGCCCAGGATGGGATGCAGTGGTTTGATCATGGCTCACTGCAGCCTAGACCTCCTGGGCTTAACTGACCCTCCTGCCTAGGCTTCCTGAATAGCTGGGATGACAGGCGCACACCACCATTTCCAGCTAATTTTTGTAGAGATGGGGTTTCACTATGTTGCCCAGGCTGGTCTCAAACTCGTGGGCTCAAGCAATCCATCTCCTTCAGCCACCCAAAGTGCTGGGATTACAGGCTTGAGCCACTGTGCTCAGGCCACCATCAGTATTTTTAATCGCAGTTTCATTGACACTTATAAATGTATTAACTTAAGACGCTAGAAGTTCAACCCATGCATTAGAAAGATTCTCACAAAAGCTAGAGTAGAAAAAAGATGTGGCACATGCCTGTAATCCCAGCTACTTGGGAGGCTGTGGCAGGAGAATCGCTTTAACCCAGGAGGTAGAGGTTGTGGTGAGCTGAGATCGCGCCATTGCACTCCAGCCTGGGCAACAAGAGCGAAACTCCGTCTCAAAAGAAAAAAGAAAAAAGAAAAAAGACTACCTTAAAATTTTTTAGCTATAAAAATTAAGACAATGCCATTTTATTTGTTTTCTTCATATCTGCAATATCCCAACTAAATACAACCAAACCCAGTTGCTTTGTACCTATTTTGAACAACTCATAAAAAGCTCAGAAGCTACATTAAAAAATACAACTGGTTATGGTTATAAAGAAGATACAGAGAGGGAGTATGAGAATTTGTATGATAAATGCTGGAATAAGCCAAAAGATCTCAAAGACGATATTTAGTTTTAATTTTCCTTGAAAATACATCCAAATCATGTAGGCATTATTTTAAATATATGTAGAAATGAAAGAAAAATATTATGGTCAAAAACCTAATAGATCTGTAGAAAAAGTTTTCTTTAAAAAGAATGAAATTAAGTCTACCTCATTTTTAAAGAGTCTTCAATTCCAAGCTTTTCTAAGCCTTATATAATCTAAATTGTTTGTATCTGTCTCCATTTCACAAATTTCTCACCTCTGCGTGGTTCCACCACAAACAAATCTAAATCCTGGTGCAAATGACAAGCAGCTGGCGAGACCATCCTCTGCCACCAACACATTATCTTCCTATATGCTCCATGATTAACCAGAGAAAACAGCATCAACCTGAGAAAGACTATACATCCTTAACCGGATAAAGAGCCATACTACGTCTTTAGATTCCATATATAAGTGAGGTCGCACATTATTTGTCTTTCTGTGTCTGGCTTATTTCATTTTATGTAACATCCTCCAGATTCATCTGTGTTGTTGCAAACGGCAGGACTTTTTAATTTTTTTTAGGCTGAATAATATTCCTCTGTGTGTGTGTGTGTATGTGTGTGTTCCTGTGTGTATGTGTCTGTATTGCATATTTTCTTTATTCATTCATCCACTGACTGACAGTTAAGTTGTTTCCATATCTTGGCTACTGTGAATAATGCTGCAAACTCAGAGAGGCAGAGGAGAAGAGTGGTTGGCAAGACTTCAGGGAGAGGAAAATGGGGAGTTGTTGATCAAAGAGTACAAACTTTCAGTTATAAGATAAATAAGTTCCAGGAACCTAATACACAGCATGGGGACTACAGTTAATAATACTGTATTGTATACTTGAAATTTGCTAAGACAGTAAATCTTGTGTATTCACCATCAAAAAAACCCCAAACTGATTACCACATGAGGTGATGGATATATTAATTAGCCTTATTGTGGTACTCATGTCATATCAAAACATATTCCATGTCTTAAATATGTACAATTTTTATTTATCTATTATATCTCAGAAAAGCTGGGGATGGGGGGAAGAATCATCCTGTCTGCCTTAACAACTATCGTAGAAATCTTTTTTGTTGTTCACTGCCACAAACCAGTAAATTAAAGGCATACCAAAATAACTGTGACAAAAGTCAAACATTGCTTTACAAACTACATGGGCATGAGAGAGAAAACCAATATCATATTAGAGGCATAGCTACAAATGACTAGATCATTTGTATAACCATAAATTTATCATGAAAATTCTCTAATACAAGCATCATGAGATCTGTTGCTATAACTAAGCAAGGAACATAGTAGGGAGAAAGAGGAGAGAGAATGAGAGAGAGAGAGAGAGAGAGAGTGTGTGTGTGTGTGTGTGTGTGTGTGTGTGTGTGTGTGTGGTGTGGGGAGAGTACAAAAATAATCACACATTTTCATCACGCAAAGTTCTCTCGGCTCTGCTACCAAATAGCTTCATAACTTTGAGCAAGACATCTTTGGCCTTGTATCCTCATCTGCAAAATGACGTCCTTATGTACTACATATTACAAGTCACCAAAATTACAAAACGTGGGAGAAAAATAAGCAAAGTAACTAAAGTTGCAGAGCAGCCTCTGTGTATGTGTGTTTTAACTTCTCTCTTTTTTTAATCTCAAGTACTTTGTCCCTGTTGTTTGCCTCAACATCTAGGTAAGTTGTAGGTCAGTGAAAAAGAAATGGATGTAAGGCTAGCATGAAGTTATGACATTACATTAATGTGCAGTAACGCTGCTTGAAATCTTAGTATTCTCTCCTGACAGTAGAGGTATTTCATACATGTGATTATCATCTACCAAGTGTGTTACCGCATAAAAAGGGTAAGATCAAAACAGATTAAAACATACATAATTTATTCACCAGGGAGAGAAAACACAGACTTCTACTTTTACTGTTGGATACACAGCAGGTAGCAAATGGTAAGTTTTTCCCCAATGACTGTATCAACAAAACCACATACCTCTCCTTACCTATGTAATCAAATGATTGATTATCCTTTAGTATACTGGGGGGTGAATCCTTACAGTAGATGATATCCAAGATCTTGTTTTATTTTTTCCATTAAGTAGGAGATACACACACACTTGTGCTAGTTTGGATGCATTTATCAAGATTCTATAAGTTTTTAATTTTGTTCACTGAATCACACCATTGTTAAGATGTTTGGAGACAAATAATTTGATCCCCAAAAATATACTTAATTGCTAACTTATAATTCAATTTTAACATGAAATTCAACCAGCAAGATCAATAGACCCAGGTTGGGGTAAAAACTACAGATGTTTCATTTTAAAATATTTTTTTGGGCCGGGCGCAGTGGCTCACGCCTGTAATCCCAGCACTTTGGGAGGCTGAGGTGGGAGGATCACAAGGTGAGGAGATCGAGACCATCCTGGCTAACACGGTGAAACCCCATCTCCACTAAAAATACAAAAAAAAAAAAAAAAATTAGCCGGGCATGGTGGCAGGTGCCTGTAGTCCCAGCTACTTGGGAGGCTGAGGCAGGAGAATGGCGTGAACCCAGGAGGTGGAGCTTGCAATGAGCCGAGATCGTGCCACTGCACTCCAGCCTGGGCGAGAGAGCAAGACTCTGTCTCAAAAAATAAATAAATAAATAAATAAAATAAAAAATAAAAAATGTTTGAAGCATCTGTATAAGCTATTTGTAAAGTTTAAAGTTGCCAATGTTAGTGTTCCAAGGTGAGGGCTTTCTTCAGAGAAAAGGAAAAGGTGACACATAGCTAGAGGTGGTCCAGGCTAGTGTTTTATTATTGCCTATTATTTTATTGTTTTAACAGTAGGCAAATTGTCAATCTTTAAAAGTCCAACTCTATGTTTTTTTTTCTTTAGGGCTTGCAGGATTTTGACACCAACTGTTTACGTAACATATAAATTTAAATGATACATTAGAGACAAGGACTGACAGAGTTAACCTTTGTGATGGTGAAGCTTCAACACTACTAACAATGTCTTCCTTTCATGAAGGAAGCTTGTGCCACAGGGCTTAGGTATTCCATTGTCTAATACTCACAGCTAAATAATTTCTTCCTAAAAACTTAATCTGCTGTGTAAATCAATAGAAAAGGAAAATTCAAAGAGCTCAGTAATACAAATACCACTAAAATATACTTATAAAACATAATTTTAAAAGATCTAAAATAATACTTTAAATTCTTCTTTATGGATATACCATCCAAGAAAAGTCCACGGTTGAATAAGAATTATTTTTGATTATTCAGTTCTAGAGTTTCAGATCTACGTAAGTACACATTACATAATGGGAAGAAATTAAAATTAAATTGGAAAAAGATGTGAGTGGGGTTAGGGTATTAATCTTCAATAATTGGTATAGCTCAACAGGAATATAAATAAAAATATCTTATTTCCTCAATTCTAAGTCATGATTAGTGGTACAATGCAGCGTTGATTTGTCTGGAAAAAAAGAAACCTATATTATGTTCTTATTGACAGAAAGAAATATTTCAATTTCTGAAACGTCAAAAACTGGAGGGGAGGTTTTAAAAGTACAGTTTAAAATTAAGGATATGTAACTACCTTGGTTGAGGATAAGTGAATCCTGAAATGCAAGTTCAACCTTATACAGTCTCAATCTAAAAACAAAAACAAAAAGAAACCCTAATCGGATCCTGGGGACAATTACTGTGGCAACTTTAGAGGTGTTCTGGAGCACCTCTAAAGGTGTGGCAGTGACGGTTTCTGGAATGCCTGTTCTTCCCCATAGTCAGTAATCAGTTGATAACGTCCAGGCACTGGAGCTCCCGAAGTCCCTCTGCAATGACCTCCTAATGATTTTACTAAAGGAAGTGATGCGCGGTGGCTCACGCCTGTAATCCCAGCACTTTGGGAGGCCAAGACGGGCGGATCACGAGGTCAGGAGATCGAGACCATCTTGGCTAACACAGTGAAACCCCGTTTCTACTACAAATACAAAAAACTAGCCGGACGTGTTGGCGGGCGCCTGTAGTCCCAGCTACTCAGGAGGCTGAGGCAGGAGAATGGTGTGAACCCAGGAGGCGGAGCTTGCAGTGAGCTGAGATCACGCCACTGCACTCCAGCCTGGGGGACACAGCGAGACTCCGTCTCAAAAAAAACATAAATAAAATAATAAAAAAAAAAGAGTGATGGAACAGTAGTGTATATGCTTGAACAAAGGGCTTGAACAAGAGTGGGTGCATGCTGTCACAGCAATCAAATGCAAATTGTTGTTCTTGCTAGTGGTTGACGTATTAGTACTACTACCAAGCTGAGATGAAATTGTTTGGTCTCATCTCTTAGCACAGACTTAACCTGCTTGGCTTTACTCTCTCTGGTTCCCTTGTATCTGCCCTCTCACACACACCCTCTGACCTACATGCAGGGCTATACAGCTTAACCAGACAGCATCATGTGCACCTGCATATTAATGGCAAGGTGCTTTCCTATTCTTAGCCCTTAAAGCCTCTTCTTTCTCATAGGGGGATTTTAGTCTTTGCAGTTGTCTTTTGTTGCCTTAATACTATGCCCCAGCTTGCCCATTTCCAGAGGCAACAGAGGGGCCCAGGAGCTCTGGGTTTACTTCAACACTGGCTTGCTGCCAGGACTCTGCCATTTGTAGCCAAGGCTCCATTTGCTAAACCAATGACTGGAGTGATGAGGAAAGAGGTGGCACCCGTGGCAGCAGCCGTGGGAGGAATGGATCTTTCTACTGCCCTCTTTGCCTGTAGCAGCATAAACCCACATAGTACAGTGGCATGAAATGGCTGCAGATTCTATTTCTCAATGCAGAGGAGAGGGGAAGGAGGTAGAGGAGGAGGAATCAGCGTGGGAAGAAGGTATGCGTAGGGGAAAGAAAGGCATTCATGTGACACAAGACAGATCTGCTCCCCACACGAAAACTTCACAAATTCTCATTCTTACAAGGTGGATACAATTACGTTTAAAAGGGAGAAAAGATACAAAGCCAAAGCCCTGACTTTCAAGTAGATCCTAGCATCTTCCTTGGTCTTCCCCTAACACAGAAACAGAAATGGTAACCAACTCAGGTCGGCATAAAGGGAATCAGAGGAGACCTCACTATGCCCCCCTCAAAAGACCTCTCCTGAATAACAGCAACCAAGCTTCTTGTCCTCTCCTCTGTATGCAGGAGTTATCTACCCAGCCAATCTAGATTCTTACATTGGTATCCTTTGGTCTAATTAGTAAAGAAGTCATCATTAATACAGAACTGTATTCAACTCTCAATTAACAAAGGGAAGAAATTAATAACAGGTTAAGTACCACCAATAAGCCTGGGGCTGTGCTGGCTTAAAGAATTTATTCAAAGCCTCACAGCCAGTACCTGGTGAAGCACAAATTCTAACGCAGGGCTTTCTGAGTCCAAATGAATTCTTGGTGACTTCAAGCCAGACTTCAATGTGCAGGTTCACTGAGTCTCCAAACATACTTCTGCTAGATTTCTTGATGATAAAACTACATTTTTTCTCCCCTTTCATTCATTACCATTGTAGACATCTAAAACCTCTAAAATTATTTTAAAAACTAGAAAATAAGATGGTGTGAGGAAGGTCAATCATAGGACAAAACTGCAAACGCCTTCAGGGGTCTGGAAGCTGGTCACATACATGATGAAACCAGCCTGAGTGTGAGACTCCAGGGCGCGTGGGGGCCCTGGTGAATGGAGGAGCACGGTGATATCCCTCAACACCCAAGGGCACAAGGTCTACAGAATTTTCCAATGTAAGAACCATAAGTGTTGTGTATTTATCCTTTACGCATCTTTCTTTTCTGTTCTTTCTCTGCCACTGATTCAATCTCAGAATGCACTAAAGTGAATATATCTGTATATACACACGCATATATATACACACATATATGCACATATATACACACAATGCACTTAAGCCCCTAACTCCTAATTTTATACAAATCATCTAAAATGGAACACCTTCATTTTCTAAGTCATTCAAAGAACAATTAGGATTTCTTTCATTTACATTACTTACAGATTCTACACTTTTTGTTTCCTTCTAAAACTTCACTGCCCTTTTTTCCACAGTACAAATTTTTCATTACAAGAGTTATTTGTTAAATGGTAATGCTTTTAAGTAATAAAAAAAGGAAAAAGGACAACTGCCATTTGCTAAACATCCATCATGTGGACATTCACATACAACAGCTTCATGCAACTCCTGCAAAAACTTTTAAGTTATCAGGACTTTCTACATGTTATAGGTAAGGAAACTAAAGTTGAGAATGTTTAAGCAATTTGCCCAAGATGATGGAGGCTGGACTTGAATTCCGAACAATTCTTTTTTTTTTTTTGAGACGCAGTCTCGCTCTGTCGCCCAGGCTGGAGTGCAGTGGTGCTATCTCGGCTCACTGCAAGCTCCGCCTCCCGGGTTCACGCCATTCTCCTGCCTCAGCCTCTCCCAGGAGCTGGGACTACAGGCGCCCACCACCACGCCCAGCTAATTTTTTTTTATTTTTAGTAGAGACGGGGTTTCACCGTGGTCTCGATCTCCTGACCTCGGGATCGATCCGCCCGCCTCGGCCTCCCAAAGTGCTGGGATTACAAGCGTGAGCCACCGCGCCCGGCCTGAATTCCAAACAATTCTAAAGGCAACAATTTGCCCAATTAAAAAATACGGAGTGATTTTTCCATGAACTTTAATCTGTTAACTGGAGAAGTTTTAACTAAACATGTTAGTTTAACTTGAAATCTAAGTCACAAGTAGGTGTTGAATGGGTTGTTCACTCTAATCACTTGAGCAGTTCCATGTCTGGCCAATGATCCCCTGGTATCTATTTCTGACCAGCCAGGGAGGCTGCACTACAACGTCAACATTTCTGCAATGCTATTTTGGAGATAAGTACTTAAAAAATGAATGAGTTGAAAATTCAACTGGGGGTTTCTAAGGTTAATCTCTCATCTAGAAAATATCTTGGTGTTAATGTAAGTAGAAAAAAATAACAGGCCTTTTAACACGTTGGCACAGTTTTTGTCTTCATAAGACTCAGCAAATAGTAACTAGTTAATCCTAATGAAAGCCCCACAATACACGTCAGGTTGGAATTCATTCTCAATAGGCATCTATAAACCACACAAGTTGAGGTTTCATAATTGACGAGGCCTCTGGCCCACACGCACTGTGAATTACAGCCTTACAAGCACAACTGGTCCATCCAAAGTCCTGATGAAATAACCAGCTCTATTTTATCGATTTATAGCCCAGTGATTCACAGAGGTTCCAGCAGGCTCTGTCCTTGCCAATATTGTAGCATCCTAGAAAACAAACCTCTTCCTGTGACAAGCAGGGGCAACCCAATTTAGACATTTAAAATGTAGTCTTTTTATATCCAGTAAATATTTTTCTTTCACTGATTTTAGTAAATAAAGACTAAAGAATATGCCACACACTTTTAATTTTAACCTGTAGGCTGATGTTTCGCACTAATGTGAAATACTCTAACACTGTTATTCTCCCATTTGACTTTATATTCAAAGGTTTACACACATCGTATACGATATGCTTTGGATTATCTGTCCCCTCCAAATCTTGCATCGAACTGTAATCCCCAGTGCTGGAGTTGGGGCCTGGTGGGAGGTTGTCTGGATCATGAGGGCGGGTCCCTCACGAATGGCTTGGCACCATTCCCTTGGCGATGAGCTAGTCCACATGAGATCTGGTTGTTTAAAAGTCTGGGTCCTTCCCCCTCTGTCTTGCTCCAGCTCTTGCCATGTGACTCACCTGCTCCACCTTCACCTTCCGCCTTGATTTTAAGCTTCTTAAGGCCCTCACCAGAAGCAGATACTGGCACTATGCTTCCTGTGCAGCCTCCAGAGCCATAAACCAATTAAACCTCTTTTCTTTATAAAATTACCCAGTCTCAAGTATTCCTTTATAGTAATGCAAATGGACTAATTCAGTATATAAAGGAAATATATATATGGTCCAAAATGGGTCAATAGATCTAATCCCAAACTTTGTCATCCATAAGGTTTCTTGACAAGTGCAAAAGGAAAAAAATATGTCATTTTGCTAGTAGTAAGTTATACCTAGAAATCTTTGACATTTTCTTCTTATAAGAAAAAAAGCAGCAGGTGGGATAAAAGAAAAACTAAAATGAATATGAAAAAAGATTTCCCAAGCATGAAAAGAATTTGCAGAGCAAGAATTTAGGAAAATCCCCTCACAGGGCTACATCCATCAACATAATGGTGCAGTATAAAAAGGCAACAATGCCTCTGAAGTGTAAATATTACATTTAATGACCAAGGTAATTCTCCCCATTCAAAAAAATAAAGACAAACAATTAGAAAACTTACATACCAGAGGTATCCCCAGGAGGAAAGTTACATAAATTATATATCTACAAAGTTTCAAAATACAGTTTAAATTGAACTTTTTCTTCTACACTTATGTAAAAATTCTACAAATCCTATGAAAAACTGCCATTTCCATAAATATATATGCCTAGACTTTCATTTTGGAAACAGAAAGAAGAAGCTTCCTAGTAAAGAGAAGTGGTGACAAGGTGAAGAGAGATAGTATCTATATATTCTGATGTTTCACATCCAGATGAACAAAGGGTGTGATAAGATGAAGCATAACATCTTACAGAGGACATGTGAACTTGTCACATACCAAGTACCATCTTTTATTACTGAGTAATAAGAAAAACTCAACTCTCACCTTGGTGCTCATTCATTCTTCTTCACAGCTCCATCTCACAAGGTTGAAGAGGTGCAGTACGACTATCTGCTTTGTACATTATTTGTTTTAAAAAATTCTAAAAGTTTGATGGTTTATAAGAGTATTAAAAGGAAATTTAGGAGAATCATTCCATAAACGCTGAATTGGAAAGAATTTTCTAAAACCAGAAATCCTAAAGATACTTACAAACTTGAAAATAGTATTAATACAAAATATCTTTATAAAACTATTAAAAAGAAGTATTGTGATAATCAACACACTAAAAATCATCAGACTGTATACTGAGTGAATCGTATAGTATGTGAATTATATCTAAATAAAACTCAGGAAAAGAAATATGTTCAATAAATCTATGCAAGCACATAATCATGGCAACAAATAACTGCAAATAATAACTACATCACTTTTTTGCCTGAGATTATAGTACTTATAATGATCACTACCTCTGGTAACGTAAATACATTCAATCTTTCAGGAGGACATTTTTTGTTTTAAAATTTAAACTATTATAACATAACCTTTGATGTACAATCTACTGGGAATGTCTTTTTTTCCTAATACTTAGATGATATCTCTATGAATATACATCCCTCCCATTTATCAAGTTTGGGAGAACATACACAAACATTTCTTAGCAATAGTTATCTCTGAGAGGTTTGTTTGCTTTTGCTTTTTTGTGTCAAGATGCTCTGTACCAAAATGGCTACCAGACTGCCCTTAGTATGCTAACATCTGCAAAGCATCTTAGTCAAAAGATCTCACATGCATAGCAAGACTAGAGTAATATTTCCATGTAACCTTAGAGCCTTACCTCTCACACCAAGATATTGGTGTTACAAAGGGCACATGGTGCAATGGAGTGTTAGAGGTAGTCATGGGATACAAGTAGTACGTCTTTATGGAATATCAATTTTATTTGGTTTTGGAGAAGGTTTGATTTTCTTCCACAGGGTTCTTTTGGAGGGTGTGTTAGTGTGTGTATGTGTATGTGTTTCGACATAAGGCTATACATAAAATCCCTACTTTTCCATGTGTATTAACTTTGTGTATTTTTCATTAAAAAAATAACAACACACACACTCTGGATAAAAAATAACTTTCTGGCTGGGCACAGTGGTTCAAGCCTCTAATCCCAGAACTTTGGGAGGCTGAGGTGGGCAGATTGCTGGAGCACAGAAGTTCGAGACCAGCCTGGGCAACATGGAGAAACCCCCTTTCTACTAAAAAAAGAAAAAAAAAATTAGCCAGGCATGGTGATATGTGCCTGTGGTCCCAGCTACTCACAAGGCTGAGGTGGGAAAACTGCTTGAACCCGGGAGATGGAAGTTGCAGTGAGCCGAGATCACACCATGCCACTGCACTCCAGTTTGGGCCACAGAAAAAAAACAAAAACCAACAAAAGAAAACCTTTCTATGTTATGAACAACTAGAAAAGTTCTCATTTTTGTATCATCAGCTGATCTCTAATAACTAGTCTCTCATTCCTAGGAAAAAAACAAAAAACAAAAAACAAATCTCTGATTTTAAGTTGGGCACATTGCTGCCTACCTAAAGGACTACATATACCAGTTTCCTTTGTAGCTGGACATAACCATGTGACTAAGTTCTAGCCAGTAAGATATAAGCAGAGCTATCTCCTGGAACTTCCAGAAAGTCTCCTTAAAATCTCCCTAGTGATTGGAGAATGAAAAGTTGGAAGGACCATGAGTCTCCAAAGATTATGCAAAGTCCCACATGCTAGTCCCACACAGCCACCTCCTAGGTTCTTCTACATGAGAGATACAATTTTTCTATATCTATAACTGAACCTACCCCTAGCTGATACAAAATCAAGAAAAGCAAGGCAGTATTAGTGCAAGAGTTGTTTCAAAGTGAGCCAGACAAGTTTTTGTCACAAGAACAGACTGTATCTAGGACCCTGCCCACTGGACCAGTCCTAGTTCATGGGAATAAAAAATGCTGGAATTAGTCATTTCAAGGCTGATCCTAGAAAGCCTGCAAAACTAGCTTTTTTAAAAACTAGCTTGGAAAGACTGGACAATGTTATTTCTACTTTCAATTACACAAAATCTATTTAAAAATAAATTTAAAATTTATTTTCAACTGAGAATATGGTTTGATAATTAGAAAACAAATTGTGAAGTTGAAATAACTTTGGAGAATATGACAGACAATAAGGTGGACTTGCCAACAACCAGATGTCATGAAGTACCATAACTGACTTGAGCATAAAGATTACACAAGCCTTCAGAAAAATTATGAAGAATACTAGGAACATTTATGGATAAAATGAGAGAGGCTTTGATTTAGAGAAAGTACAAAAGCACAAAAAAATTTGCTTAAAGCATCTTTCAAGGCTATAGAACCTACACAAATGGGCCAGGCGTGGTGGCTCACGCCTGTAATCCCAACACTTTGGGAGGCCTAGGTGAGCGGATCACCTGATGTCAGGAGTTGGAGATCAGCCTGGCCAACAACATGGCAAAACCCCATCTCTTCTAAAATTACAAAAATTAGCCAGGTATGGTGGCACTTGCCTGTAATCCCAGCTACTCACGAGGCTGAGGCAGGAGAAATGCTTGAACCGGGAAGTGGAGGTTGCAGTGAGCGGAGATTGCACCACTGCACTCCAGCCTGAGTAACAGAATGAGACTCCATCTCAAAACAAACAAACAAACAAAAAAACTTACACAAATGAAGTATACACAACAAATTTTGACATTGATGTGGCCATAATATGTTCTAGATGGCAAAGAAAAGGAACAACCAATGTAAAAGGTTAAAAAAAAGTGTCTGTAGCTATCAAACAGATTATCTTAAAACATTCTTGAACTAGTGTATTAGTTTGCTAGGGCTGCCTTAAAGAACCACAAACAAGGTGGCTTAAACTACAGGAGAATTTACTGTCTCTATTTTGGAGGCTAGAAGTCCGAGTTCGAGATGTTGGCAGGGTTGGGTTCTTTCTGAGAGTTATGGGGGAGAATCTGCCCCGTGCTTCCCTCCTCGCTTCTGGTGTTTTGCTGGCAATCTTTAGCCTTCTGGGCTTCTGCTGCATCACTCTAATCTCTGCCTTCATCTTCACATGGCATTCTCGCTCTGTGGGTATCTGTGTCCCAATTTCCCCATTGTATAAAGATTCCAGTTATATTAGATTAGGGGCCACTCTATTCCAGTATCACCTCGTTGTAACTAATTACATCTGCAATGACCTTATTTCCAAACAAGGTCACATTTGATGTATTAGGGGTTAGGATTTCAATCTATGAATTAGGGCGGGAGTCAGGGTGGAAGATAATTCAGCCCATAACAACTGGTAACAGACCAAGTGATTCTAATTCTTTCCCATTATAGCTGGATTAAAGCTGGTGGATGTTAACAATGTACCATTTAATTTTGATCATTGACTTCTGTATTTATTTATCAACACCTATGAGACATGTAAACTTACAAAGTAGATGATCGTGAAAGAACTGAAATAAATACTAAACGAATGTTTAACTAAATAAGAGTTTCTCGTTGTAATGAGAAAATCTGTAGACATGCACAGATGGAGGCCACATCCCAAGCAGGTAACACTACAGGAGTGATCGCCTGCAGAAGAACTACTGTTCGGTCTGGACACAACAGCAGCCACTGAGTCATCTACTGAGAGCATCATCTCAAGTACTTCAGAGTGCCCAGTGCCTTCGGCTAAATTGGTAAAATTTATTTAAAGTAATATTAGAATTGCTTGAATATTCATTATTTTTAAAAACTTGAAAAAGAAAATGACTTTGACAGGCTGCCCTCCTCACTACACAGTGTATCCCCTGGAATGTTCTAGTCAGTTTTCAATTTCAGGGTTAGAGAACACTTTGGCTATGTGTCTAAAAAGTAATTTAAAAAAAACTTTGTAACCTATAATGCTACTTCTGAGACTTTACCCTAAGAAAATCATAAATAGAGAAAAATGTTTATACACAAAAATTTTCACTGTGGTGTTACTTACAACACAGAAAACAATGAAAAAAACAGTTGTCAGAGAAAATGGAATGGTTAGAAACCAATAGTATACCCAAGTATATTATGCAAAACCATATATACTATGCAACTGAGATTGAATAACGTATGAAGTTATTGATTTTTGTTTTGTGATCTTCCTCTAATTCCTTTTCTCCCCAAAGGCCAAGCATGCTATTTCCCTCTCTTGCCTTGAGTGATAGTGTCTCAGAGAGTGAGAGAGAGCTGTCACTCACAGACAACCTGACTTCCCAACATCTTCTGGCAGCCTGTGCTCCTAGAAGGGATCAGACCAAGTGTTCCTATGGGTGGCAAGGGAAGCATGCCTTTGAGAGCTGCAGGATAATGGCAGCATTAAAGTGATCTATGTTAAGAATAGGGAAGGCTTAAGGCAGTGGTGGCACTCTAGGAAAAAGGGCTACATGCTAGGATTATGCAGGCAGAGCCCTGAGCTCCAGAGGTCGCAGATCTGACAGGATTCTCATGCCCAGGAGGGCACCAAAGACATGGAGCCATCAAACTCCTAAGGATCTCAAGTACTTCAGAGTGCCCAATGTGTTCAGCTAAATTGATATAATTTAGCCGAACTTGGATAAATGGGAACTTGGATAAATGAGATAAAGGCGGCTTGGATAATGGGAACTTTAGTGGTAAGAGCATAATTGGGGGCCTCCACAGTGCTATGTTAAGACCCTCACATACACATACCATGGAATCTTTGCAAGGCCCCAGGAGAAGCAAGCTACAGCTGAGAAACCGAATATCCCTCTCCCTAACCTGACAGAGCAGAGTTTTCTAGATTGCTAGATTTTGGATGAAACATAGCCTAGTTTGTGGATTAAGAATCATATGTATTACCTAACCATTAAAATGATATAAAAACATAATTACGCCAAGAAGTTTTATTTTGTTTTCTTCTTTTTCTTTGAGACAGGGTCACACTCTGTTGCCCAGGTTAAGTGTAGTGGCATGATCATGGCTCACTGCAGCCTCCAACTCCCAGGCTCAAGCAATCCTCCTGCCTGAGCCTCATGAGTAGCTGGGACTACAGGCATATGCCATCATGCCGATTTTTTTTTTACATTTGTTGTAGATATGGGGTCTTGCCATGTTGCCCAGGCTGGTCTTGAACTCCTAGGCTCAAGTGTTCCTCCCACTGTGGCCTCCCAAAGTGCTGGGACTACAGTCGTGAGCCACCACACCCAGCCACGAAGTTTTCCTACTGTAATATTATGGAGAAAAAAGGCAGAATACAAAAATATATGAAAATATGATAACATATATTGTTGTGTTTTAAAGCACACAGGAAAAAAGTCTATGAAGAAACACATCAAATGCCAATACCTGCTGTTTCCTCTTTTTCAGTGGCATGGGAAAAGGTGACATTGTTTCTTTTTTCTACAATAAGGATATCTTACTTTTAAAAATGAGAAACTATTCAAAATGAACACGTGATTAGAATATTCTTCCCTTTCAAACCTAAGTCAAGTTGACTGTTGGTTCACATGGCATTCTGATTATTATTCCTGACATTCATAATGCCACTTCTGATATAGAAGTTACAGTTTAGGATTGGTTTACCAAATTTTAAGCAGGGATGCTACAAAGTTGAAACATAAAGAAGAAAAGTTCTTTTTATTAATGTATTAAGTTTCAAATATATTTAACAATCAAGATTTGCTGCTAAGGTTAAACATTTATGTATTTTGTTAAAAGGATTTAATTTGGTCTAATAAGCTTTGGTTTCAAGATGGGGTAAATATGTAGGTTTGGTTATCTTTTAACAACTGAAAGGAACATTATTGTTAAAAATGTTTCTGTGGATGAGTAGAAATATATGGTACATTTCTAAAATAAGCTAACATTTCAGGCAAAGAAAATCCATATCCTCATGAGCACACTTATAATGCAATGATTTCAGTATACAAAATGGGACTTCACTTTCTGTTTTTGTTTTTTGGGAAAAGGAAGTAGAATAAAGGGTGTTTCTCCTTTTAATTTTGGAAAAATGGTATAGATGGTGGTTAAGTGCTTATAAAAACAGAAAACCTGCACTTTGTATCTTGAATTTCTCACTAGTTTTGTGATCCAGTGTAAGGTTTCCTAAACTTTACATACCTAATTTTTCCCTATCTGTAGCATTGGGATTAAATAAAATGGGTCTCACTAATGTACTATGTGGATTAATGCTATATGTACAGGTCATAGAGAGTCAGCACAATATATGACTCTTCTGTTGTTATTATTCAGGAATAGGATTTATTCTCAAAAAGGAAAGCTTCCCTTCATTACAAGGAACAGAAAAAATATAATGTAACTCACAAAACTCATTTTCCCTTCAGAAATTCCCGTTATTTCTACAGTGTTAATAACTATCTTAGAAGAATATCACTAAAGTTATCAACTTTTTCCCCTTTATTGGACCATGTAGTTACAGACAGATAATCAATGGTAAAATATTTAAAGAGCTAAATGTTATGGGATTTTAAAAAATGTTATTTCCAAAAAAGGAAAATTACATAATGGTTTTATTTTTAAATAGTAGAGATGATGAAATCTTACTATGTACTTCATTTTGCCAGTGGTGTAAAAGTTATCTAATGATTTATCTAGGATTGGTCTATTCATGTAAAAATCAGGTCAAAAATCAAATGATTATAGGGGTTATGCAGCTAAAATACAGGAAGAAAGTTGTCAGGATGGAACAGTGTAAGCCCATTGCTGAATGGCAACAAACCCTTGGTCTCAGCACAAAGGAGCAATAGGGAATGGAGTGAATGCAGTGAACTGGAGACATGAGCCCCAAGAAGGTATCTTCTCTGGACAAGCAGGAATTCAAATCCAGTAATGCTGAAAGGAATAGTTTGATACTTCCATCCTCCCAATAACAGAAATAACTTGGTTCTAAAAGTTAGGAATTAATTTAATTAACAATAAAAGCCTAGGGGCCAAACAAAACACATCTCAGGGCCAAATCTTGCACTGGTGCCAGTTTGTAAACTACAAAATAAGTGTTTCCAAACACCTAAAACATTTTCAGTAACATCCCTTTTGCAGTATTTGAAGAAAAAAAAATTTCATTTTAAAAAAGTCCTTTCACTTGTGACTGAAAAGAAAAAGCCATGAGAAAATATTCAGTTCCAATTCATATTATTTTAGTATCTGTAAGAATTACGTATGGAAGTTGATTTAGAGAATGCAGGATTCCACCAAGTTGTACAGCCTTTGGAGGTAGATGGGTAAGACAATCTCTGTCCTAAAAGAAAAGTTAAAGCTGGCAGATGATCAGCCTGGAAGAGAGACACAGAGCTATTCCAAGCACTATGGACTTTAGCTTCCCAGGGTAAGAGGACGAAATGACCACTGTTTTAAGTTCTTAAGTAGGGCTCAGTATGCTCTGCCAGAATTCAATGAATGTCTTGACTTAAATCTTTAGATGTTATACAACCACAACCTCCACCAGGGTGAGCAGGCAACTCTAAAATGATGGAGATGACATAATTCCTTTAGTAGCTAAACATTAACCCTAGAAAAATTTAGAATTAAGTACAGAAATGTCTAAAAGAATTAAAACAATCTTATTGATGCTTTTGGTCAAGTGCTATGTTCATATTTGGTAATTATAAAACATTAGTAATGTTTAAGAGAATTTGGCATATTAGAGATAAGATGCATAATTACAATTTAAAATGCATAATGAACTAATTGATACAGACTTGTAATTTAAACTCAGATACAACAATGTCTATAAGAGCTTTGAAATATGAAAGAGAGAAAAAAAATGTCCTTTCACTATAAGTCTTAGCCAGAGCAATTAGACAAGAAAAATAAATAAATGGCATCCAATTTGGAAGGAAGAAGTCAAATTATTCTTGTTCAAAGACAACGTGGTATTTTTAAGAACCTAAAAATTAGATCAAAACATTGTTAGAACCAGTAAATGAATTCAGTAAAGTTGCAGAATACAAAGTCAACATACAAAAAAATCAGTAGCACTTATATAAGCCAACAGTGAACAATTTAAAAAAGAAATTAAGAAAGCAATCTCATTTACAGTGGCTCAAAAAAAATTAAATTCCTAGGAATCAACTTAAACAAAGAAGTAAAAGATCTCTATAAGAAAGACTACAAAACACTGATGAAAGAAATTGAAGAGGACATAAAAAGGGAAGATAGCCCATGCCCATGGATGGAAATAACTGGTATCATTAAAATGTCCCTATCAAAATACCAATGGCATTCTTCACAGAATTGAAAAAAGGCAATCCTAAAATCTGTATGGAACCACAAAAGACTCTGAATAGTCAAAGTAATTCTGAGCAAAAAGAACAGAAGGGGAGGCATCATACTACCTGACTTCAAAATATACAACAAAGCCATAGTAACCCCAACAGCACAGTACTGGTATAAAAACAGACACATGGACCAATGAAAAAGAATAGAGAACCCAGAGATAAATCTGTGCATTTACAGCTAATTCACTTTTGGACAAAGGTGCCTGGAACATACATCGGGGAAAAGATAGTCTCCTTAATAAACAGTGCTAGAAAAACTGAGTAAGTATGTGCAGATGAATAAAGCTAGACCCCTGTCTCTTACCATATGCAAAAAATCAACTTAAATTGAACTAACGACTGAAATCTAAGACTTGAAACTATAAAACAACTTGAAGAAACTATTAGGGAAATGCTTCTGGACACTGGTCTAGACAAAGATTTGTTGGGTAAGACCTCAAATGAACAGGCAACAAAAGTAAAAATACACAAATGGGATCCTATCAAGCTAAAAATCTTCTGCACTGCAAAAGAAACAACAAGGAGATAACCCACATAATGAGTTTTTTGCAAAGTATCCATGAAACAAGGGATTAATAATCAGAATATATAAGGAACTCAAATAAATTTAAAAAACCAAATAATCCAATTGTTTTAAATGGACAAAACATTTGAATAGACATTCCTCAAAAGACATGGCCAACCAAAAGGTGTATGAAAAAATACTCAACATCAAGTATGTGCAGCAGAGAAATGCACATAAAACCACAGTGAAATATCATCTCATCCAAGTTAAAATGGCTTTTATCAAAAAGACAAAAAAAAAAAAAAACAGCTGCTGGTAAGGATGAAGAGAAAGGGGAACACTTGTACACTGTTGGTAGGAATATAAATTAATACAGTCACTATGGAAAACATATGGAGACTCCTCAAAAAACTAAAGATAGAAATACCATATAATCCAGCAATGTAAAGGAAATCAGTGTATCAAAGAGATATCTGCACTCCCATATTTATTGCAGCACTATTCACAATAGCCCAAACTATTCAATAGCCGAGATACGTAATCAAAGTGTCCAATAGATGAATGGATTTTTTAAAAGTAATACTAACAGTGGAATATTATTCACCCAGGAAAAGAATGAAATCCTGTGATTTGTAGCAATATGGATGGAACTGGAGGGCATTATATTAAGTGAAATAAGCCAGGAACAGAAAGATAAATATCATGTGTTCTCACTCATATGTGGGAATTTAAATAAAAGTGGATCTCATGGAGATAGTTGATTGGTGGTTATCTAGGCTGAGAAGGGTAGGGAGAGGGAACGAAGAAGAGAGGTTGGTTAGTGAGTATAAATATACAGTTAGATAAAAGGAATAAGATCTAGTGTTTGAAAGCAACGTAGGGCAACTATAATAAATATAATTTGTTGTATAGCTCAAAATTGCTGGAGAAGAATTAGAATGTTCCCAATATAAAAAGGGGTGAATGGGGTAATAAACGTCCCAATTGCCCTGGTTTGATCATTACACATTGTATGCATATATCAAAATATCACATGTACCCCCAACATATGTACAGCTCTTATGCATCAATAAAAAAATAAAAACGAACAAACATAAGCAGCAATGGCTACCCAGAAATAAACATCTTGCATTATATACATACAAACACCACCATTTTAATATATTCACTTATTTTTAAAGAACAGGTACTTGAAAACTAGGAAATAACTCATGCACTTATAACTGAGGTATACCCAAACCCTGCCTATTTGCAACTTAGTCAAAAACAATTGACAAGCAAAACAGCTCCTGAGCAGAAAATATTACGGTCACAACTTCACACACTGAATTTACACAGTCACTTCTGCTGCCCTCTTCTGACTTGTCTTACTCTGGTTTTACATGTTTTGCAACCAGCCGGGGGGACGAGTGGGGGGTTGCTGAAGACAGTCCCACTGATAACAACAGAGTTAATGATACAAAAGAAGATGGCTACAAGGAGTCAAACGTCAGAGCCTGAGACCTTTGATGAAGGGTCACATCACCACAGCTCAGTAGATAGCGAGGTACTTTGGTAAAAGGCCTTGGTGGCTTTTCTACACAGCACAATAGTTCAAACTAGTACCATAAATAACACACACACACACACACACACACACACACACACACACACACGGAATCACGGCCCTATGTTCTCAGGACAAAGGTGCGTGACGGTCAGCATTACATTTCAGACAGATCTCTGTTTAATTCAACAAACATTTATAGGAAATTTGTAATGTGCAAGGCCCTGAGCCATTATAAACACCTGATAAGAACTGGTTCAAGAGCTGTTGTTTTTATAGAGTGCTCCATACATGTATTGTGATAGGTATCAAGTGGCACAAAGTAAAACAATTCTGAGAATACACCTGTATTTCATATCTGAGGAAGCCCTGGTTTGCTGATCCATAATAAGCCCCTTATGAGCTAAGCTGAGCTTTCACTATAATCCTTTCCCACATATCTGAACCTGCTGTGGGGATTTTTTTAAACTGCTATTAGCAGTGACTAAAACTTCTAATCCCCTGCTATGCCTTTATTATTAACACATACAATTGTTGTGCAGTAGCATTAAAGAACTGCGAAAATTTTTTATCTTATTTCTAAATCTCACCATTTTTATAAAAGTAACAGTAAGATTTTCACAGAAATACTACTTCAGTCGTTTTGTCTGTATTTTTACTGGAAATTGCTTTAGCTATAAGGTTAATTGACATCTCTTACAGGGTATGAGAAACTTCAAAGTGCCTAGAATGACTCCACTGCTAATGTAACTACTTCAGATATAAAGTAATCTTTCTTTAGTTTATTAAAGACAAGGACAGATTTTTAGCCCAATCCTGGAAAGAAAAATATAACCCATTTTGGAGATTAATATGGTAGCTGGATACAGAATGAAATTCATCTGACTCCACAATAATTATTAAATCAAATATCATGGCATCTTTTCCCTAATCAAACTCAGGAAAGATTACTAAGCAGCCCAAACTCTGAAAACTACAAAGCAAAGATAGATACTCATTATGCCAACTCTATAGGACTCAGGCAAAAACTGATGGCCTCACGATCAGGTGTAACTTAGCTGCCCTCCGTTCTGCTGGTCCTTCTTATTTTATCTCAAGTTCACTTTCTGTGCCATTGAAAGAACTGCTACGTAAGAGGGTTTAACCCTTTATTTTAGCCCAAACACAAGCTCATTACATCTCACGGATTCAAGTCCCAAGGCAGCAGTGGGATATCTGCCCCCACCACCCCCCCCTTTTTTTTTTAAACGTACTTAAACTTCAAGGGGAGAGAGGTTAGAATACTGGTTAACCTGTTCCCCAGGATGCCCATTCTGACTGGCATGCTTTTGGTCCCTGGGATTCATTAATATTATTAGGTTCATTCTTTTAAATCAATGTTTGAAGTGGGGTTGGAGGTTATGAAGCCTGGATTTCTCATTGTGATTTTCAGACAATTCCAACCTATGTTTGCTGAAACTAGAACTAAAACTTCCTTTAAGTGGAAAACTAAATTCCCCCCTAAGAATCATTTTAAAGGCATATGAGAAAGTTTAAAAGGTCAGATTAGGTAGCAAAAGCCACTCAGTGACAAACTCACACGCACAAACACACACTCGAAAAAAATTGCAAAGGAAAAAGAAGGTGTAATAAGTACTATTCTCCTTTTGAGGTCTGGACATTCAGAATCTTGGGGTTAAATTACAACTGCTCCATAGAAAGACAGGTTGCAGAGTGGCCTGTGGTTCAACTGAAAAAAATTCTGAGGCCAATTGCATTACTGTTTGTTGACCCTCGAGGATAATATGCAAGACTAATGCTGGTGACAATTCCTGACATAGCTTTAAATTAATTGCTAAATGGCAACTACTGCATAAGCTATATCTAGAGAAAGGGGGATAGACATATGTTTTATTCAAAACGTAAAGAATGGTTCTAAAGTCCTTATTCGTCTTTTTAGGATTGACTTAACTACAACAAGGAAGAGAAGCTTCTATCCATTTTCTCTCTAAAGTAACATAAATGGCCATTTGCAGGTTTATATTTTCAGAAATATTAATAGCTAGAGTTTTTTAAACTTCCTGAAAATACTCAAATGTATTCCTTATATTCAGGTCAACTAAAACATGATTAGAAGTATATCTAACATAGTGAAATACTGGAATTATAAGTAACGACAAAGATAATAAATCTAAACAACACAGAGACAGGATGGCTGAAAAAAGCATGAGCGTTAAAGCTAAACATCAGGAATGGAGTTCAAACTCCACTGGGAGCTACGTAAACTTGGCAAGTTACTTAACCTCTGTAATTTATAAAATGGAGATACCACTATCGTCCTCAAAGTTGAATGAGATAACATACCTAAATCACCCAGTGCATTGTTTGGCACCTGGTCAGCACTCAATGAATGTTAGCTGCTATTAGCAGGAGCTGGAATACAGCCCACAGCCAGCCAGGACTTGAGTCCACATCTGTTTACCTCCACTGCTTCTCTATTATTAGTGTGAGGTCAACATTACTACTATTGCTCAACATGCTTAACATTATCAAGAAGTTTTAGACATTCTAAAAATCAGACAATTACGTATGATTATCTTGAGAAAAAACGGGAATGACATACATTATCAAGAGTTGCATCTCTGCTGGATTTGAATCTAATAGTGTAAAGAAGAGTGATTAATCCATTAAACTATCCTGTTCCTTTAAACATTATTTCAAGGCCATATAGGATTAGCAATTCTGCTTGTTTACTTTCCAATGACTAGCAGGGGATTAAAGACAAATTCAAGTTGGTTTTCAGATGCACAAAATTAAAGGTTGAGAAAACTTGGTGTTTTCAAAGCATGCATCCATGAAGGATTTCTTTTTAACTGTTCTTTCCAAAACTTTAAACATTCAACAAAATCTCAGTTTGCTTTGCTTTGTTCTTTGCTTCCAAATACTGTAAATGGCTGGATTCCAGATAGAGTAGTTATCCTCAAATGCCTTCCAAAAAGGCCTGCCAGATTCTGTGGTTCAGAACTAATTTAAAAGTAGAAATGTGTAACAAATGAGACCTAATGGAAAACACTGGATATTTTAGTTTTTTTTTTTTAATTTCAGAGAGAGACAATACATATACACACATGCACATGAACACATATAAACACAGACCCACGTAAATAAGTCAGAAAATGAAAAATGAGGTGGCAATGTTGTATTTCTCTACTGTAGACAATAATTGGCAAGAGTAAAAAAAAATACATTGTTTTTCCATGGAAAATAAAATTCATGATGCATCTATTAACCAAGCTCAACAATGACAAGTTATAACAGAATACTTAGAATAATACAACCTCTATCTTACAGACTTATTTTTGAGGGGGGTAATCCTTTAAAGTTTACAAACCATTTTCTTACATAAGACATAATTTATATATATAATGAAACAGCTTTTTAATAATGACTTGTTCAAAAGAAGAAATGTTCTTCTAGTTAGTAAACTTTCTGTCACTAGGTATTCAAGCAGAGGCTGGGATGTTCCAAAGGTTATTCGTGTGCTGGGGTAAAGGTTAATTAAACCTGAGGACTTTAATACTGTGTTCTTTCTGGGTGTCTTCATTCATTCATCCTTCTAAATATTCATGAAATACTGACTACAGGCCAGGTACCTTACTACACACTACACATATGGCAGAGCAAAAGTTGGACCCAGTCCCTCCCTTCTCAGAGGTTATAGTCCAGTAAAGAAGACAAATAAAAGGCTTTACAAATGATGAGAGCTATGGAGGATGTGAGGAGACCGATCTAGGCCAACGGCAGTGAAAGACTTCTCTACCAAAACCATCTGAGGGACAAAATGAATGTAGCTACATAAGACGAGAGGGCAGAATGCTCCAGGCAGACAATAGTGAGAGTGAGAAGTGAAGGAAAGCAAAGATGGCTGAAATGGAGAGAGGGGAGGGTGAAGCCCAGAAAGGCAGGCAGGGAAGTGATCCTTGATGGATACAGTAAGGCATGTTTGGACTTTATACTAAAGGCAATGGAAACTATGAAAAGATCTTGGGGGGACTATTAGAACAATGCAGGAATTGTGAGCAACACTGTGTTATGGCAAGAATGAAGGCAGAAAGAGCAGTTAGGAGGCTATCAACATAGCCCAGATAGAAAACGGTGGTGACATGGCCCATGGAACTGGCAATGATGGGGAACAGTGAACAGATCCTTGGTAGATGAAGGCATCTTTAATGGGATGCAAACACTGCAGGCTGAGCAGGCTGGGGGAAGGAAGAGAAGAGGGTATGCTTAGCTGTACACAGGCCGAGTCTGAAGTGCTTCCTAGGAAACTGGACCATGGGTTTAGAGCCCAGTGAAAGTTATGGACCAAAGACAAATACTTGGTATTTGTGAGCCTCAGACATACAGGTTCCACTGTGGTAGCCACTAGCCACATGTTGTCTATGGAGCACCTGGGATACAGCTAGGGCAAAGTGAAATGTACTACAAATAAAGATACACGCTACATTTCCAAGACAGTATGAAAAGGGAATGTAAGATCTCAATTTTTTTTTTTTTTTTTTGAGACAGAGTCTCGCGCTGTCGCCCAGGCTGGAGTGCAGTGGCACAATCTCAGCTCACTGTAAGCTCTGCCTCCCGGGTTCCCGCCATTCTCCTGCCTCAGCCTCTCCGAGTAGCTGGGACTACAGGCGCCCGCCACCACACCCGGCTAATTTTTTGTATTTTTAGTAGAGACGGGGTTTCACCGTGGTCTCGATCTCCTGACCTCGTGATCCGCCCGCCTCGGCCTCCCAAAGTGCTGGGATTACAAGCGTGAGCCACCGCGCCCGGCCCTCAATTTTTATATTGATATGTTGAAATAATATTTTGATATATCAGGCTAAACAAATTATAAAAATTAATTTCTTCTGTTTTTCACTTTTGTAATGTGGCTACTAGAAGACTTAACAATTACATGTCAAGTTTGCATTATGACTTACATTATATTTCGATGGGGCAGCACTGATATAGATAGTAACTGAAGTTTGGAAGACTAAAAAGAAGCACTAATGAGAGTTTGTCTCTGATAGAGTTGTGGGGTTCAACACGTGGAGTGGTATGATGAGGAAGAGCTGAAAACATGGAATAAGCCAATAAAGCCAGACAATGTGGTACAGTGGAAGGCAAGAAGGCTCTGAACAACCAAGAAGTAGACCTAAGGGTCAAATTCTGCTGTGAAGCCACGTAAGAAAAGCACTGCAAAGCATATTTAAGCTAGAACACAGGTAGAAGAACAAATGGCTTCTGAAACAGGAATGAGTGAAAAATAACTATATTACTGTAATTTAATTTTCCTGCATTTTATCTATATTTTTGTACAAATTTACAACTTTTTGTTGCATCACCTTCCAACTGGCATGTTATTTTAAACCAGAGTTTTTCACCTTTTCTTAACCCATGCTTCTCGCCAACCACCCCGAAATGTTCCTCCAGTATTATTTGAAATCCCAAATAGATACCATGTCTGAAAACAAATTAAAGAATAGAAAAAGGGAATACTCTATCTTCAAGCAACATCTTTCACCCCTTCTATTGGGTCATGTTTGCTTACCACTATAGAATCTTGGATTAGATAATCCCTACAATTCTTCAAATTCTAAAATTATGTATGTCTAGTATTAATTTCCTCATAATTCTTCATTCCATACCCAATAAAATCAGTGTTCTCTCAAGATACACTGGCCTCAGTAAATGCACCAGTGGGAATAAACATTTGTACACTGTTTCCCTACTAACTTTCCCAAAGCGTTTATTCAACAAATGTTTATTGAGCACCTACGCATGCCCCGATGGGGCTACAGCAGTGAACAAACCAAATTTCCTGCACTCATTGAGCTTACAACCTCATGACACAAAAATAAATACCATTGCTTCATAGTAATAATAACAATAACCAGCCAACCACCACTGTAGCAGCGGTGGTTTATACAGCTTACAATTTCCAATCATTGCATCCTTAAGTGCTTCACACCAATTACTTCATTTGAAGCTCACAACAAATTCATGAGTTATAATAGGTCACCCCTGTTTGCCTATTTTACAGATGAAAAAATCAAGGCAAAGAAAGAGAATACAGCTTCTAAAGACCTTGATCAGGATAACAAATTCTCCCAACACCATGTACTTCTCTTTTACATTACTTCCCACCCCAGGTGTTTCTGAAGAGAAGAGGAATGGACACTCTTGGTTGGTGTCTCTCTCTCCTTCCCTCTGGAGAATCTGAGAGACTGGAGCATGCAATGGTCATCTCAGAGCAGCCAGGTCTCAAGTCACACTCTGTTTTGGCAAGTCTAAATCACTTGGTTGGGGATTTAAGTTACATTCCCCCACCAGCCCTATCAGCCATAAACATGATGTTACAATATGCTCTGTCCTCCCAGAGCAGCGCTTACCATGGTGGTAATTTACCCTATGTGATTTATGTCCAATTCACCTACTATTCTGTACATTCTATAAAGGCAAGGACTGTATCTGTTTCTTATATCTCCAGCACTTAGAAACTATCTAGAGCAAAGGACGTGTTCAGAAAATATTGGTTGAATAAATGAAAGTCAGCTTTCCAAATTCACGAAATTTATTCATGTACCTGCCCAAACTTTTATCTTTACCATCCAAAGAGAAATCTTATTCTTCTCTGCCTTTTTGCATAGCATGAGATAAATGTAATTACACCTTCCCAGGGTCATCATTATAAACTCTAATTTTTCTGCTTGGTTGTAAACACAGAGGTGCCATTGGTGAGCTAATGAGGTTTATAGGATCCTTTGCCTGGATAACAGATAGCTCTCTAATTGCTGTGCTAAGTGCTTATGTCTACTTGCAAGGGTTTTAATATCCTATTCTACCACTTTCAGTATGTATGCTCTCAGCTCCTAATTTGCTGCTTCTAGTATACAATAATCCAAGAAACCTATTACTTGTTTATTGGCCTTATCAAAAGGGCATTACTGCAGACATTTTCTTCTACCTATTTTAACTACTTGAATGACTCTCCTCCCTTCTTCCTTCTGACTTTTCAACCATATTCAAGTGTTAAGGTTAACTTAAGTGTTACTCTATTTTTGCTGCAAAGTAGTATTACCAAGCACAAGGAAAATAGCTCTAGAAAGAAGAGTAAAATAACTCAAGAAATAAAATGAAATGATCATTAGACCGTTTTTCATTATTTGCTGAATTACTCAATTAATTTACCCATTTGTTTCACAGCAGTGGCAACAACTTCACAGGCCTGAAGCAGATCCTTCCCATTAACCCAGAACCCAACACAGATAAAACAATGGTTTCACATACTCTGTCACCTCTTGTTGAAAATTCCAGTACAAACTATGCAAAATGAGCCTTCACATTTCTGGTATTAAAAGCATCCTGTGTCACAAGAGTCCCTTTTTGTCAATGATCTTTTTATTTGGCTGTCTCTACATTTTTTTTTCTAGTTTCATTATGTCTCTCTTGTACTATAACCTGAGTCTGAGATGAAGCACTTCTCCAGGGACAACTCATAATTTTGCCTGTTGGAAATGCTGTCAAGGTCAGCTAGAAAACAAACCTAAAAGAAAAGAAATTGTACTCAGAGAAGGAAGGACATATAACCTTCCATAGGGTAGCCCCATAAGGGTTCCTACAAAATAGATCACAAATACCGACAAAGACACTTCCTGGACTGACAGCTGAGCAAACCTTCTTAAATGACAATTCTCTCCTTTCTGCAAAGGCCCTGGTGGTGGCTTGGGGAAAAAAAAATTCATAATAACTACTTTCCTTAGTGTTTATAACACATTTGATATTTTGTTGTTGATGTTAATGTATGACAAATAGTATCACAGTTAATTTCATGACTTCCATTTCCCATTAGACAATTTTTTCATTACTTGCTAAATTTGAGTCTCCAGAAAAGTGTAAAAGAAAGGTTTATGGTCTATATTCTTGGTATCAAATAACACTACAGTATACTGCTCCCAAGGTAATGTTATAAGGCTGCAGGAAAACATTTGGGGGAAAAAAGAAAAGAAAGATAAACATAAAATTCAGTAAATATGCAAACAAGTGTCCTGTTATGCAAGTGGCAGAGTAAACCAAATACAATATAGTTTTCTTTTCTGAAAGTACCTTATTATAAATAAAAACAAATGGTCCTTAGAAAGTGAGCTAGTATTGTCCCAGGTGCTTTATGCTCAGTGCCTCATTTATCCTCACTAATTCTACAGGCCAGGGAATTCCGGCATATCTTCATTTTATAGATGAGAATATCGAGGTCGAGAAAGATTAATTGCCCAAGCCAATGTACCTAATTACAAAGTATGGAAGGAGGTCTGTTTTCTCCCAAGTTAGCGCCCTTGCAGGCTGGGCCTTTTGAAGTTATCTGTGTACTGACCTTCTGTTGCTAAATATGGGAATTTCCAAGACATTTCAGGTGGCGAGACTGAAACTAATGGGAATGCTATTCATAACATGTAAGACTTTTGATTAATAAGTATTTGGATAGAAAAGACAAACTACATATCCTTTAATTTTTCAAGCAACTGATGCTAATACAATAGAAAAAAATCTCAACGTTTTAGAAATATCTCTAAAAGACGTTTTAAATCAGTTAACTAAATTTCCAAATTACACCCTGGTTCAGGTCATGATATTTTCTCAGACTACTAGAATAGTCTCCTAACCCATCTCCTCAAATTCATTTTTACAAAGTCACCATAGTAAATCTAAAACTAATTTAAACGTGCTCCTCCTTTGCTTTTGGAAGCCTTCAGTTGTTCCCATCACATTCAGACCACACTCTAATCTTGTTGGCAAGGGATACAGAGACAGCTCTTAGTGGCTGGCACCTGTCACAGGTGTCTTAAATGGCAGTGAGCTCAAGGGCAAGAAACAAGTTTTATTGTTCAATAAATGTTTAGAGATGAAATAAATTAATAGCCTTCAATCTTGCATAAAATATCCTTCTAGTATTCTTTTTCCCATCTTGAGAGAAAGAAACTATATTGTATACAACCCTGAATGCTAAAATATGCTTTAGGTGTTCAATAAAATATAATGTTGTTCAATAAAATACATGTTCATTTGAACATGTAGGTGTTCAATATAATGGATTACAAAAAACCCTTAAACAGCCTCATGTGTCTGTGTTTCAATTTTTAACACTTAAAAAGTGTTGCATATGCAATCTAATCTTCTGTTCTAACATTGATTTCATATTCTAGGCTAATTTGTCTTTTCTTTTCTTTTTTTTTGAGACGGAGTCTCATTCTGTCACCTAGGCTAGAGTGCAGTGGTGCAATGTCAGCTCACTGCAACCTCCACCCCCCGGGTTCAAGAGATTCTCCTGCCTCAGCCTCCCGAGTAGCTGGGATTACAGGCGCAAGCTGCCATGCCCTAATTTTTTGTATTTTAGTAGAGACGGGATTTCACCATTTTGCCCAGCTGGGTCTTGAACTTCTGAACTCTGGCAATCCACCACCCGCCTTGGCCTCCCAAAGTGCTGGGATTATAGGTGTGAGCCACCACATCCAGCCAGATTTGTCTTTTTAATATGTAACATTTGCTTCTTTCTTCTTTCTGATCAGGACCATCTATTACTTCACCTTTCAGCAGATGCCCTACCACTGACCTTTGTCAGCAGTGGGATCCTGGAAAGAGCCCTCTACAGACCCCAGGCCTCATGGCTTAATAACAGCCTTGGCAGAGATGTGAGCCACTTGAGAGCAGGGCGAGGGCAGCATCTTGTTCAATTTGCATCTCCAGCATCTTCCCAGGACAGTTGGCAAGTGATCAGCAAATGCTTTTTGAGTAAATGAGTGAATAAAAGAGCAAATAAATTGACTAACAGTGATAAACTCAGAGTCTCGGTTTCGTCAGTCACAAAAGGGTGATAAATGCCTACCTATAAGGTGACCCTAGATATTGTAAGTGGTATTACTGCCTCAAGAGGGACATTCTTAAAATGCAGTCCCCCCATTCTGTTCTTAAGCCTTGGCTGGTTATGTGGAAACACCATGTGTTTCCTCAGTATCCTAAACTCAGGATATTGAAAAAGTAGATGAATGTGTGGTTGAAAAATGAAGGAATTCTGGAATATTATTCTTAAATAACCAATGGAAATATAGGTTTTTAATTTTCTAACTTGCTGTAGGGAGAAGGGCTAATAGAGAAATCAGATCTGTTCCCTTACAGACTTCCTCAAACAATGAGGATGTATTTTGTGACATAAGTCCTGGGAGAACAGTGTACTACCCACTTTCCAGCAATGAAACATTTGTAAACATTTTTCTGGATTCCTCTCTCTGTTTTTGAAAGTCAACTTGAGAAAGGGTGATTTGTAGAGTAAAGCTGGTTATGGGATATTACCTTATGCTTTATTTTTGAGGTCACTCAATATTTGCCTTCTCTTTTCTGTGTTAACTAAAATAATAAATCTTAACTCTACATACAACTCTATCTATCTATCTATCTATCTATCTATCTATCTATCTATCTATCTATCTATCTATCTATCTATCTATCTAATCTTCTCTTTGTTCATCTAGCCAAAATGATGCTTGGCATCTTTGAGATTCTCTTCACCCAGGGGTTGCAAACTCGCTGCAGGCTGCCACTCTAATGGAATTGAAAGACCCCATCTCAATGTGACACTGTGTATTTTCTCCTACTGGCAACAGCAGGGTGTTGGGAAAAGATGAGACATCATGTACATTTGGTCGCTGATCTCTATTTATCTTATTCCTAAAATCAATCATCTTCAAGATTAAACAACAAGGAACTCCCTCTACAATGAAACCCAGTAGAGAGCAAACTAAAGATTTTTCATAGTTTTAAAATCATATTTTAATAAATGTTTTGGAAATGCCAACCATCAGGTTCTTTTTGTTTTTGTTTTTAAGTAGAGAGATGCAAATAATCTAACCACTAAACTCACAAAGCAAACCCCTAAAAATAAAGATTCTTATGTAATGTGATTTAAAGATGTAAAGTAGCTAACAAGCTATATAACACATTTTCTAAAATAACATAAAATATAAAGTCAAACAATGAATGAATAAACATTAATGAGAACACCAGAAGTGACAAGGCAGATCTTATTTTAAAAACTTCAAAAGCTGTTTGTATAGATTACAGATAGCAAAAAAAGTGAAGTACTTACTTTAGGGCAATGCGTCAGTTTTTACATTAGAAGGATCTTATTTTTCTGTCTAAATAAGTAGACTCAATCTCAAAATGCTCCCAAGACATGATTAATCCAGATAATATAGTATTTTGGTATTTATTTATAGCCTGCTCTATTCTAAAAAATGTAAGAAGGCTTATAATTAAAACCCTACAGTTAAATTAATTTCAAAAACCCTGATAAAATAATACACTTGAAGCACCGATATATTTTCATTATACAAATTAATTTTAATTTTTAAATTATGGAAATCCAAGAGTCTACGGTAAATTTAGTTTGTCAAAACCATCATAAGAAACCACCTAATAATAGAAGATTGTTTAAATACGTCAATATAATTTTGTCAACAACATACATCTTCCATATATACACACATATATACATTTTTTAGAATATATAACACTGGAAAATGTTCATGAGATACAGCAAATGCAAGTGGTTACTAAAGGCTTACACAAAAGCATACAATTTTTCCTTTTAAAAATATGTATAGACAGGTATAGAGGAGTGAAAGCAAAAATTGGAATTGCAAGTTTTCTATGATGAGTGAGTTTTACTTTTACAGAGTAGAAAACCCTATTTTTAAGACAAATGCATATTGTTTTTATAATTATATTCCTATATGAAAAGACCATCACTGCTGCTCAGAACAACAGACTCTCTGTACATGAGTCATATTAGAGGATCTAATATCATTCTTCTTACTGACTTTAACATGTTTTATCAAGATTTTATTGTTTTGTAGGACAGAGTTCCACCTTAGGCCAACCCACGTAAATAAGAAACCATTCCTAGTGACGTCCATTGCATACCTAATGGGTTCTACTTAAAGGCTCTTTCATTTAGGGATGAATACCTCTTTCACCATCCCTTAAAAATAGTATTACAGAGCCTGAAAAATTATTCTACAAATTACAGGTCCTAAGATATTATACTGCTAGACATGTACAAAATTACAGTTGACAGTTTAACAATGGGTTGGAACTACAGGGGTCTTTATACATGGGGATTCACCTCTGCCACCCCTGAGACAGAAAGACCATCTATTCCCTTCACTCTCCTCCTTCTCAGCCTGCTTGACATGAAGATGACAAGGATGAAGACCTTTTTTGATGATCCACTTAATGAACAGTCCCCATCCTTATGATTTTCTTAGTAACATTTCATCTTCTCTAGCTTACCTTACACAGTATATTATATATAAACATATAAAATATGAGCTAATTGACCATCTTATCAGTAAGACTTCTGGTCAACAGCAGAATATTAGTCATTAAGTTTTGGAGGCGTCAACAGTTATATATGTATTTTTATATATGTATTTTCTATGGTGCCAGGTTGTCAGTGTCCCTAACCCTTGCATTATTCAAGAGTCAACTGTATTTTAAACCTACACAATCCAATCCTGCAGGTAGCCACTCACCCAATGAAAATAAATAATTGAAAATATGTGTATATATTTTCCAAAGAATTGTATTAACAAAATGAATTACACTATTCTTCAGAAGAAATAGTTGTCAAGGCATGTTTTTGTTCAGGCCTGTACTAGATAGATATTCTAAAATAACAAGATCCTGATACAAAATAATAATGGAAGATTAATATTTAAAATACAGATTTTTTTCAATGACATTCAAGTATAAAGTATCTCCAAAAGAAACAAATTTCATGAAATTATTTTTATAAAAAATATAAAACTGCTCCACATTCCATCATGAAGGATATAGAATTATCTTAATCAAGGATATTTTCATTTTGGAGGTATAAAATTAAATGGATATCTTGTAGCTAGGAGAAACATGAAATGAGAACAAAAACATTATACTCCAAATTAGCAATGGAAAGTAATCAGTGATTTGATGATTTTATGCCAATTTTATGCTATTTAAAAAAAATAAATATAGCTCACAAAACTAATATCACTAAATTATTTCAATAAAGGGAGGACAATAACAGTTTTAATGGCATTGAACAAAATTAAATTACCACTTGTTTATATAACATTCCAAGGTTTAAAATGAGCTTTCTTATTGAGAAACTAAGTGTAAATGTTCTATAGTAAAGATTCTTCAACCTCTCCCACATCAGAAGGATACCTACTTATACATCAGGCTTCTCAAGGTGAGATCCATATATCTTCTGGGGAAAGTGAGTAGTGCCAGAGATTAGAGGCCCCATGGAAAACTACAGCACACACCGTAAGTTTATTTTATGGAGTAGAACGCTTCAAAGAAAATCTGACACACAAGCACCAACACATACTTAAAGGCCTTGCATTTATCATAATGTTTCTGCCTCTCCATCTTTGCTCAGTCTCTCTTTTGCCCACAAGCCACTACCCTACTCCCACTCTGAACCCTCTACCCCACTCCCACGCTGATTCTTTTCAGACAGCTGACTGCTTAACTTCAATCCTGGTATAACATCCAGAAGAAAGCCTTCCTGAATTTCCCAGGCAGTGCCACCTCTGTACTCCTGGGGCACCTGGGAACAAAGCCAGCACCCCTCTCTCACTGGATGCTCTGGCATCTGAAGCAGCTCTCATCCCCTACAGGAAGGGCAGGGCCATCCCGTCAGTTGTTTATCATTAGAAAACAACAAATGTCACCAAAACTGAGCTAAAGCTAGGAGGTCCACTATGATCACTGGGAGGATACTGGCAAGTTATCTACTAACAAAGCTCAAAAACAATGTTAACAATAACACTTCGCATAAATAGGTTTCTTGTCAGAAATCTAAAGAGGAAAAGCAAAGTTTCGGTTTTGTAGAATACATCCTGGACCTGCTACCTGACCCTGGTCAAATTACTTAACCTTTCTGGGCCTGTCATTTCCTTGTTTTTAAAATGAGAACAGGGCTAGCACCCACCACATTAGGTTAGTGAGTATTAAATCAGTCACGTGCATGAAGTTCTCAGACTAGTACCTAACAAGTGGCAAGTGTTTACTGAGTGCCACTATCAATCAAGATCTTGAATGTGAAAAATCAAATAATTTTCACATGTAAACTTCAGATCTACAGAATAAAACTCTCATTATGCAAGGGAATGAAAGAGACAAATTTAAAAAACATTTTATATGTTATATTAATCAAAGAAAGCCACTGTTGCTGTAATAAAGTATGATCTCTGTATATTTGAGAAAATGTTATTCAAGGTACTAAAAAGTAATTTGATGAACTTAAAATACTGATGAAAACTAAAATCTGTTGTCAATGTACAAATGATTTTGCTAGTTCCATCACATTCTGCGTGTGCCTCTATACACATGCACATTATATAAATTGGAAGAAAACTATATGAATTTACAATCTGCAACTTCTCATTTGAAGAAGATAGACATCTGTGAAATAGACACCTAGGGGAGAAAAAAGTGATGTTTTTCTGTAGTGCCATTCATAAAGGTGTCACGTCTATGCCATAGTGTATTAAGCCACAATTTTCTACATGTAAACGTATCAGGAGCTTAATATAAAACTACCATAAGTTGGAATTTGCTAAAGGAACACTTAGGAACCGTATAAACCTATGAAATTATTTTTCACAATCAAAAAGACAGCTTCTTAAAGTAGCCTAATGTATATGGTACATATCCCAAGGGTGGACTAATTTACAAAAATGCTATCTCAGTAGCCTATGTATGTATGTATACATAAAAATAGTCTTTTTACTAAAATAAAAATTCACTTTCCCACAACTCTCTAATGCAAGAAATCAGAGATAAAATGAACTAGTGATTCAAACAGTCTGTGGTAAAGGAGACTTTCTTACATATGCTTATATTTTCAATGAATAAAAGCACACACTAAGCACGACTGTGTGTATGTGTGTGTGTGTGTGTGTGTGTGTGTGTTACGGGATGCTTTTTGTTTGCAATCTAGAAGGCACAGTACTACAGAGTCCTCATAGGAACACATGCTATTATGGGGGAGGGATTGAAAAACCTTCAGTGACAATTACATATAGGTTGAACATTCTGAATCAAAATGTTATATATTAATAAATACTCTAAAAACCTATAATCCTATGGTAGATAATGGAGGGAGTTGTGGGGTGTGTGTTCCAAGGCTGATCTGGCACATGTGGAGGAAAATCCTTAGCAAATACTTTTGAATCAAAAAGTACATGTTCTTTTATGTTATAATAAGCTTACAAAAATGGTTGTCTGTTAAGTCTTCATTTATAAACCTTTAAAATTAGAATCCATTCATTTCTGTAGTAAAAGTGTTAGTATAATCCAAGACAAAATCATTTATCCTACTGAAAAGAGTACCTATGCTTTTTAATGTTATCGTCATCATTATCATCCTCTGTAGTCAGAGAATCAGATTCCTTTACCTAAGGTATATCTCTCAATATAAATTCAGTACACTATGAAATGACTAGACTATACATCTCTTTTAATATGGTAAATATAACATGGAAGTCTCCCCCAAGTTATAACTTCAGTTATGCAAATATAATGCATAACATATTCCTCCAAATATAATACATTTCTGTGATATCGAAAACTTTTAAACTTCTTCCTAGAAGACTCTAGGAAAATACCAACATGACAAGCTTTTGTGTTACATACAACAAAGCCTCCACCAAAGGCTCTTCATTTAACATTAATTATTTCTGCTAAATAATTTCCATATTATATTGATTTTTCTGTTTATCAATCTCCATTATATCTTTTCCTTTTCAGTTGACATTTTAAAAGAAAGTGCAACAGAGATGTCAGCCACTTTAGTTCCTGGCATGTTAAAAGCAAGGCAAAGGTTTGATGAGGAGGGTTAAAAAAAAAACGAATAAACATCAGGAATAGAAGTTCTTACCTTTTGATTTATGCTGTTGTAAGAGAAAAAAATACAAATATCTTTAAATTGTGAAAATGCACTGAAAGTATCTTCTTTCAAAGGACTATACTTACTTAACTACATGTTCCTAACACAAGGTAAATCCCTTATTAAAATGCCATATCTCCGTTCTTTTTTGCTAAATTTAAATTATATGAAACTGTTTAATCACTGAGGTTATAAAAGTAGTAGTCTTAGAATCTCAAGAAAAAAAAAAAAGCTTGCATTTTCAACACACTTATAGCTATGCTTATAACTAATCCATTAGAGTACCTGGCTAATAAGTTAATATTTAATTTGTAATTTCCTTAAAACACAGTAATAACATACCAAGAAGAGTATTTCCATTAGCCAAGTTTGATCTTGGAAAAAGAAAACATCTACAAAAACACTAAGTAGATCATATAAAATAAGCTAAACCACAATTTACGCACACACACACACAGAGTGCAAGAATCATTTTTCAAGCATCATTCATTCAGATCATTTACCAGGAGAGAGCTGTAAAAAGAAAAAAAATTCATGCTTGAATGAACTGATCATTGAAATGCTTCTGCTAATCTATGATTTTGGTTCAACTTCCTTATATAGTCCTCTCTCTTTTTTTTTATTTTCTGACCCATTGAACTTAAATATCATCTGAAAAGATTATAAGCTGGTTTCCTTAGAACTACACCCAACATTTGACCAAATGTGTTTATTTCCTCTACCTTGCCCTCACCATGGGTTTTTAAAGAGAAAAAAAAAGAAAGCTAATAATTAGAACATTTTATAACCTAGATGTAATTTTTAGAATGTATCAGACCACATAGTTCTTACATGTTCCTGACAGAAGTTAGGATTTTTATCATCATATAGGTGATACACATCCACTTGGGTTAGATGTAGGATCTATACCTCCCCCACAACAAAGGATTCTAGTGACCTTTGGTTTTACCATTCACAAATGGCAGATATATCTATGAAACTAAGGGATAAACAAATGAATATCAATAAATTTTATATGTGCCAAAATAAACTAGTCATCAGTACATCTTTCACTGCTGTCCAAGTATCACAGTTTAAAGAGTTTTGTTCTTTTAAAAAAGGGGCTATGGTGGTACAGGTGGAAATCTAAGAGTCACCTCCCACTTTCTCCATATTTTATGGTGTCCCAGACCCCTTTGAGAAACACATGCAAGCTATGTAACCCACACTCTCCCATGTAGTATGTATACAGAATGTTACGTGTCATTTCAAGAGGCTCACAGAAACCTCCAAGCTGATAATTTATAAACCTTAAGAATGGCAATGTAATGTACATGGGAGCTAAATTTTTACACACGATCAGCTTATCCCATGTAATTACAGAGGCTGGAGCCAGGTGAGCATTCAGGATGAGAAAATAAGGCAGGAATAGGTGCAAATAAGGAACTGGTGCACAGTGGTGGAGGAGCAACCCTGGTTTGCTTTGTTTCCTTCTAAACAGGAAGAAAAGGTAGCAGAACAAAGTGAAAGGAATTTCTTAGTGAGAGTGGCTAAGAAGAAATGGAATTTTCTATAGCAAGACTGCTCAAGTACAAAAACATAAAAGGGCTATCCTAAGCCATTTAGTAAAATCTTGGCAATACAAATACATTGCTCATCTGCCCCTACTTTATACTTTCTTATCATTTTGCTTATTTAGCATCAAGTACTGTAGAGAACTTTGGAAAAATAATATAATTGACATTATTAATTTATATATACATAAGCATGCTGTATACATGTTCTTTGTCCTACATAACACTATGTGCTTCCTGCTTCCTTCGTTAAACAAAACAAAAAAGCTCCAACTAAAAGTGGATCATAGCAACACAGTCCAAGATCTATACACTGTGTAACTGCCTTCAGTGTGCTGATTACTTTCCTACTCTATGCTCTGTGTATTAAAGGCTCTTATGGTAAAGCTGAAGTGCTTATAGGCAAAACAAACAACTCAGCCAAAAGCATCACAAAAACTATATTAGTATATATTCTTCAGTAACAAACCCATTTTTCCCTTAAGAACCTTTAAAAAAAATTATAAGCATCTGACATATGAATATCATCCCTATTGGATTTAGGATGTGTTTGGATTATAAAAAGAATCATAATTTGAATCAGTTTGAAATATTTTGATTCTGACTGAACTTTTTCCAATCCACAGAGTAATTAACTGGGTTTATGAGAGAATTAATTAAAAATCTGTAAATCCTATATGCCAGGTATTTTAATAGATGCTTTCAGGTAAGTGTTCATCTTAATTATATAATGCTAACATCACTTATAACACAATATTAAGTATGGGTTGGCAAGAAACAGTAATGGCGAGTTACATGTTACACCCATGAAGTCTGGGGTTCCACGATAATAAAGTGTATGACTCTGGCCACAGCTGTCACCCTCATAGACTGCCTCCTCAGGATGCCGCCCAAAGCCCCTTGCAACATTAGCACCCTCAATTGTAATTATCTTTGTGTTTTTTTCCCCTACTAGATTGTAAGCTCCAGGAAGACAAAGACCATGTATTAATTATGGTGTATTCTAGCGCCTGATAATGAATCTCCGCTAAATAAAAACAGTGAAGTGTTTGTTTTCAGATAACCTTCCAGCAGAAGTTGAGGATTTTTAAAAATGCAAAGATTACACATCCAGAATAAATTTTAAATAAAAATAGAGAATCTCTAAATTGACAGCCCACATCAGTTACCCAGAATCAATTTAGACATAAGAATCCTCAACATCAGAATTAAAATGCTAAACCTTTAATCACTTTGAATAAAAATCTCTAGGCTACGATATTCTTTTCTTTCTTAAATGTAATATAATTTAACATTCTGTCAATGTCTCAGTAATTATTGCAAACATCATCATTATACAGGACTTTGAAGAAGCCAAAGAATAAGGGTGCCAGATTGAACCCTGCCCAGAAGTAGCTCTGCAAGATACTGCCCTTAGGGGCCTCTGAGATTGTCCTTTTCCATTCTCCTCCAACATTATGTCATTAATGGGAAATCGTGGGCTCTGGTTTTAATCTCAACTCTGACACCTTATTATCTGAATCCTGGACAAGTTAAATCTCTCTGGTCCACCATCTCTCCAGCTGTTAAACTGGAGTTAATACCACCTGATCCGGGACTATCACAGAGTTTCACGGCCTTCAGGGCCCTCCCTTCTCCTTCCATTCTTACGAGGCGTACCTTACTTTTAGTGGTTACTGAGGTATAGGTAACCATATTTTCTGAACCAAAAATTGAGGGACATAACCAGATAACTACGCTAAAGTTTGTTGTTGTTGTTATTGTTTTTGTTTTTGAGACAGAGTTTCACTCCTATCACCAAGGCTGGAGTGCAGTGGCACGATCGTGGCTTACTGCAACCTCTGCCTCCCTGATTCAAGCAATTTTCCTGCCTCAGCCTCCCAGGTAGCTGGGACCCACAGGTGCACACCACCATGCCCAGAGAACTTTTGTATTTTTAGTAGAGATGGGGGTTCAACATGTTGGCCAGGCTGGTCTCAAATTCCTTACTTCCAGTGATTCACATGCCTCAGGCCACCCAAAGTGCTGGAATTATGGGAGTGAGCCATCACACCCAGCCCCTAAAATTTAATATACAGATTTCCTGGAAAATTCAAGACATGTGGCATATCCCAAGATTTCAGGCTGTTTGCATTATTTCCTTTTAGGTAGGAGAAATAAGTTCTAGTGTTCTGTACCATTTTAGGATGACTACAGTTAATGATACTTTATTATACAGTTTCATATAGAAGGAGGATACTGAATGCTTGCTCCCAACACAAAAAATGATAAATGTTTGGGATGATGAATATATTAATTACCTTGATCTGATCACTATATATGTATTACAATGTCACTATGTACCACATGAATAAGTACAACTATTTGTCCATTTAAAAACTTTAAAACTTTAAAATTTAAAAATTAAAAATTTTAAAAATGAAATTTTTTGAAGTCTGAGCCTTTACCTTTACATTGGTTGTTCTATTATTTCCATTCACTTATGGAATTGTACATATTCACTCCCGCTTTCATCTGCTCAAAAGTTACAGAGTTATAGGGGCTGTGTGCCGAGACTATACAGCCGTGAAGAAAATGGGCACAGTTCCCATTGCTATGGAATTTACAATCCAGACTCAAAGAAGACAGAGCCATTCAACCAAAAAATTCCCCACGTAAATAATTACAAATTGTAATAACTGCTGTGAAGTATATGAGAGAGGATCTATAACAGGAAAACCTGACTGCAGAGGGGTGGGTTAAGGAGAGAGGGAAGGGCTGACTTAAGCAGGGAATTGTAGGGAGAGCGACTTAGGCCCTCCTCTATGGCTCTCACAGTGTTTCCGTTATGACAACTATCCACATTCCGTTCAACCACTTTTCATTTTTTCCATTTCTCTCTCTCCCATACTACACAACTACAATGGGATGCGGTTGAAAAGTGGTTAGATTTTGAATCAGAAGACCTAGCACTGAGTGTCATCTATAAAGGTGACAACGTTGCCTTGCCTTCCTGTGCTCCATCCATAAAGTGGAGAGGACACTGCTTTAAACCACCACACCTCAGAGTTCCTGTGAGTAAGGACAATATGTGAAATGACAGATGCCAAAGCCCTGGGTGACCATGAGGGGCTAATCAACAGTACAAAGTTACTTTTCCTACAACATACTGCTTTTGTATTCTTTCCTACTTTTAGTGATCTCTTCAGGGCTGCTGGCGTTGTCTGAAAAGCAGAGAGATTTTAAGTATCCAAGTCAAAGTCCTGTTTTCTTTCTTGTCAGAATTTGGACCTGTCAGAACACACCTTCCTTCCATTTTTCAGTCATTTATTCACTTCATAGACTTCAAAATATATTTATGTGTCAAAGTCACAGGCATCAGGGGACAGGATTTTTTACATGAAATTACAGCACTACTCGTAACCATTAAAGTCTATACTTTTCATATATCTCTACATCGAGTCTCACCTATCATTTCGAAGGGGTAAAAATACTCTTCTGCTCAAACTGTATTCAGTCTCTCATGTCAATGGAAAATTGTGCGTTACAGATAGAAAATTCTAAAGAAGATCTCACATTTCAAAATTAATAACTAATTTTACTCAATAATTACATTTTATTTCAAACATATGCCCTTACAATTAGTCTTGAATTTGAATCGAAGTTTCATAACTTCTGGGTAAGATGACCATTTAGTAAATTGCCTACCGATTTTAGTTTACTTATCTGTTAAGCACCATAGTATTTATGATCTATATAAGATTGTAATGAAAACTACATTTTTGTAAAACACCATACATACTGCTCAGTATGTTCTTCCCTCCTGCCATTTCTTATATTTCTTGATTAATACCTTTAAATAACTCGAGGAGCTTCGCCATACTACTATGCTTCTGTGTGTTGGAAATGAAACATGCGCTTTTCTCCCATGCTTCGCCTGACTGACACACTGCTTTAGGGAGCACTGAAGCCGTCAGTTTGGATTACAGAATTGGAGATTACAGGAATCAATTTTAGAAGAAATATTTAGAGAAAAGTAATCTTCTTTGCTTCCATGAATGGTAATGTTTCTGGAACTATATTGGAATTGGCATGTTCCTGTAGCAGTTCCCTATAAAGAGTAATGATACTGAGCTACTCTCTGAAATTGTAGAGTGAATGCAGAATTTATATTAGATACCTCTTAACAATCCTTAACAATATGTGTTAGGTCCTTACAAAGGCAAAGAAACAATTCCATTTAATAACATCTTCTGCATGCATAATACTAAAATTTTTCAAAGCTATTTCCTTTGTTTTATCTTTATAATACTCTCCTATGTTGATGGGTGTAGTCATCATATGGCACAATGTGTCATATGGCCTGACTGTCTAAGGTCATACAGTGAGATGACTGGTTGAGTACCCCTTATCCAAATTGCTCGGGACCAGAAGTGTTTTGGCTTTGGGTTTTTTTTTTTTTTTTTTTTTTGGAATACTGGCACAAACATAATGAGATCTATTGGGGATGGGACCCAAGTCTAAACATGAAATTCGTTTATGTTTCATATACACCTTATACACATAGCCTGAAGCTAATTTTACACAATATTTTAAATAATTTTGTGCATGAAACAAAATAATGTACACTACACCATTAGAAAGCAAAGGTGTCACTATCCTGGCCAGCCACCCATGTGGACAATCTGTGGTTGTTTGAAATCACCATCATTCCTGACTCTAAATCTATATGCTACCAATAAGCAATCCTTTTCTTAACACTTATTTCCATGTAAGTACTTAACAATAAAAAATATGAGATGCACATCTGGCATGTGCAGAAAAGATACATCACAGCTGAAGGGGGCTAGCAAAGCCTTTTTTCCCTTGGGGATGCTGAATATACTGTGTTGGGGACCTGTATTTTGACTGTGACCTCTCACATGAGGTCAGCCGTGAACTTTTCCACTTGTGACATTATATTAGGGCTTAAAAAGTCTTGGATTTTGGAGCATTTCAGATTTCAAATTTTCAGATAAGGGATGCTCAACCTGTACTGGTAAAACCAGCTCTAGAATACTCATCTCCTTGGTTCCCCTACCCAGAATTTCTAAACCTTTTCTAGTGCCACGGATCTTTTGGCAGCCTGGTAAAGTCCATGTACCCTTTATCAGAATTATGTTTCTTAAGTATCAGAGCTAGATTACTGAGAAATCAATCAGTAATTATCAGACAGTTATCAAAATATTTTAAAATGTGATACAGTAATATGCTGCTTTATTAGTTTGGGAAATAATAAGATCTAGCTGTAATTAATAAATACTGTAATTTACAGTAGTGATGAACTTAAATATTTTGAGATCTCTACAAGCATGTGATATGAAAATATCTATAATTTCTACTAGCAGGAAAGTCACAGTTTTTGTTATTAATTTTTTTTGCCTACATTCATAATTAAGGGAAATGATAAATTTCAATCAGATATTAGTGAAAACATAAGTATAACTTTTTCCCATCCAAGCTCACAAACTCCCGGAAATTCCAGGCACTGACCCCACTAAGACTCTTGTCAACTCTCCCAACAAAGCTCACCAATTTATAAGACAGCCACAGAAATTTTTTAAGTGTTTCAATGTATAATAAGTTATCCTTAATATCAAAATCTAAAAATCAAACAAAAAGCCCCAGAAAACTGTACATCTCATAAATTCAAACCTTTTATTTCCCAACTTCCACCAATCTTAATATTCCAAATCTTTGTATAAATTTCTAGAAAGATTTCAGGAAGTATGGAATTTTAAACACCTAATCTGTTGAAAATATATAATGTTAGACAAACTTACTTTGGTTTCCAAATCAAACAAAATAACAAAGCAGGTGTATCCACATACAAGGATGTTAACAATTATGAAGAAAGATATATTTGTTTCCATGCCCTTCCCCAAATCCTTTTCCTTGGGCCCTTCCCTCCAAGAATGTTGTGCAGTCATGGCTTGCTCCCTGGCTTCAGCAGAACCCTTTATAGCTCTACCAAGCATACCAAGGTACCCCATGTCAGGAGACTTCAAAGCAACCCCAAATTCACTCCTTGCAGATATAGAGACCACAGTTTCTGAACCCGAAATATAAAGACATGATTGGACAAATATGAGAAGCTCCTGGAAAATGCAGAAGGGACAACCTAATGCACAAACAGGTGAGTTCTTTCTTCTCCTAATGATAAGGCTGACCATCCTGAACTTCAATTGGTCTACATGCCCACTCTCCACACTGTGCACTAAAGGGAAATTTAGTAATTCTTCATTAACTGTATGCCTAGAATGTCTGAAGAATTTCTAAGGCAATTTCAGTTACTTTTTAATGCACTTTTAAAAAAGAATACTAACATATTCTAGAAGGGAAAATAATTTGCTCTAGAATTCACTTATAAATTTCAAGACACAAATACCAATTCAACAAAGTCTAAATTGATAAATTCACACAAAATGAAACAACATGTCTCTATTCTCTCATCATTCACAATCCTTGCATACGAAACAAAAATAAGACCTGTCAAATCATCAAAAATTCTGCTTTATTTTCTCTTTCCCCACATACTTAAATCCAGAGGGGCTACTCTCCATCCTGAATATCAAAAGCTAAAATTAACCCCCCAAAAAATCCTAGGCAAGAACCATAGCAGAAATTAATTTTCTAGGCTATCACATCAAACAATAACACGACCTTGTACTATATTAAGATTTTGTTCATAAGAGAGCAGCTAGATGTATAATTACACTGGCAACATGACTTCAATAACGCCAACCTACAAAAAAACTACTTCACTCCTATGATTTATAAAGGTTTGCTTATTTTCTATGGGGTATGCTAAGCCTGTATACTACTTCAGCAAGTAAGAAACAACCCTTATAAAGGCAGAAAGAGGTGTGTTACACTCTATAAACCCAGAACTGCATTTTATCACTTCTGGGTTTGCCCATTTAAACAAGCATTCATGTCACCTGAAAAACACAAAAAGGTTTCAGTACCTCTACTTTTGAGGCACTGTCCAAAAGAAACAAAATACATAATAAAGTGGATTTTTCATGAGATTGTGTGTTTTGCTACATTTCAAAAGCTGCCCCCAAATTAATAGGTGGTTTCAACGAATGCAATTGTTTGAGCCAATATAGCAACCCAAATATTATATATATACTTTTGGCATACGATAATTGCTCTATCAGTCAATGTCATATTATATAAATACAATCATAATGTTAAATCAACAATGCCATAATTTAAGTGAAAATTATAAAAGATTAAAAAGTTTAAAGGTATATTTAAATGAACTTTAAAAAGTCACAGTATTAAAATTCAGCTTGGGTTGAAGATGAACAATGTTATCATACCTAAAGAATTCTAGCTAAGCAATCATGTATAAACATAGATATTAGCCTGAAATTTAAGACAGCCTGCTGGATTGAATGATGAGACCATCAGATTGAGTTTTTCAGTTCATTAGCTTAACCACAATCCCAACCTAATATCCATAAAATCACAAAGGCAAGTATAATATACCTCCTAAATATAGAGAACTACACAAAATTTGTCATTATTCAAGAAAGATTTATGCTCAGCATTACTTTAGTGACAGTGAAGGGGGAACCAGAACAGTCTTTGAGGAAGAAATCCAATTTAAAAAAAAAAAAATAGAAAACCTGTGTTTTTTCCTAGGTTCAACGCAAACATCTTCAAAAAGAAATACATTCTCCCTTTAAAAAAAAAAAAAAAAGTCAAGGGGGACTTCTGCAAGTTACCTGCTATCCTTTCACCCAGAAATGCACCAGAGCGACCGTCTTTCACATCCGCCCTCCTGCTGTATTTCCTCTACAACCTACCCAGGTGCACAAAACTGGTCCCCATATATCATCTTAAACTTCTTCCCCTCCCTCAGGCCCCACCATCCATCAGTTCCATATCTCCCTATTGATTCCTCCTAAATGTCTCTCAGATGCATCACTTCATCACTTCTCCTGATGCCCTTGTTAGGGTGGTGGACCCCTCTCTCTCCACACAATGCCAGTCACCTCTCCCTCTTCCTCTTCACCACACTCCCTCAGATCCCATAGCCCCACAAACCCCAGCTGAGATTCTTGCTGTGTCTCTCACCTGTGAGCCTTTGCACACTTGCGGTTTCAGCTTAAAATCCCTTAGTGTGGGAAGGGGATGCGTAATAACAATAGTTACTTAGTTCTTGGGTTGGGATGTGCTTCAATATTGAGTGTGTACAACCGAATTACTACCTCTTCAAAGAAGAAAATCGAATCATGAGAAGAAAATAGCTTCCCCATCCTGTCTCTGCTATTGTTTTTACATCATAATGACACATTATTGTCATTAGCAGTAACAAATGACAGTGGTATATTTTTATTAATAAAATGAACATGGTACGTTCATATACACAATCATGTATTTAATCCTTCCCTGGCCCTAGCTATTGCATGCACAATAGGTGTCTGGAACTTTACATCAATATATAACGGTTTGCTGAATTTCAAATGTGGGGAGAAAGGAAGCAGCAGGAAGATATCTGAAGATGAGACTGGTATGGAAACCAGCAATGGGGAGGGTAAGTCAAAGAAAAGATAGAACCCTATAAAAGGCATAAATGAATATTTATGAGATACCCACAGGGAGACCCCAGAAAGTGGTTAATCTCAATTCATAAATCTCCTGCTCTGTTTGGTCCAGCATGATTTCCCAAAAGACACAGCCATGCAGAGACAGAACTTGTTGACACTAGGCTGGAGACATTTTCCCTCAGCGTCCTCACCAGCTTTCCTTCTTGGCCTTTGTTGAGTTTGCCTCAGTGAGCTCCATTCTAGCTCTCCTCTTCTACCCACTTGCTGCCATTAACTACATTCTGTAAAAAATAGAGTATGTACTTTTAGAATTCCTGGGGAGAAGTAGGGCTGGTCACACTTGGCAATTACCTGTCAGCAGAGAAAATAATTATTTCCCTCATTCTGCTTCATGCAAAACTAATCCAGAATGGATTACCAGGGCAAATATCTAACTCATGATTCTGTACATGGCATTGCATTAGTGATTTTTTATGGCTTCAAAATGCTTGTTATAAATTGATAAAATGAAGATCTCTTTAGAAAGTTTGTTTCTTAAAGTCTCCATAACATGAATTTCGGAGAAATTACAATACCATTTCATATTAGCATACAAAAGCCCCTTCCAATGTGTTTAATCTGTACTTCCCCAGCACACTTTATGATGACAGCATTTGCCCACAGAAATAAATGCCCCAAATGGTAGCATTATCAGAAACATATACTTCACTTTGAGGCATGACAAATTAGAGTTGAATTTAAAAATAAATAAAATCAACTGACAAACCTTAACTGCTCAGAGATCTGAAAACTGATACTTAAATACTTCTTTAGCACTTTTGAGTATAATTATGCTGTTTCTCTTAAATTCTTCATGGTTTCTCTTCATTTTAAAGCATAATCTGCCATTTCTCTATAGCAAATGGATTGTGCCCACTGATTTCATTAAATCAACCGATATCCAGAGACATCTATGTGCCCCTCTGGCAGGATCTTAAAGAGGAGAACAAGACAAAACAAATACAACAATTTTGTAGAAGGAAAGGCAGTGAAGGTGATAAAATAAAAAAGTGATATTGCAAAGGGCAATAAGACTTGATGCTGAGCTCACAGGGAGCCACGCTGGCTGTCCCAGTCTCTCCATACGCTGCAAAGAACCGGGTGCAATTGATGGGCACTGAGGGGCTGGAACCAAGTGCCACCTTTTTAGAAGCAGTAACTTTCTAAATAAGTAATAACACGCTTTCTTGTATCCCGAGATGATGCAGCCAGCCCATCCACAGGAAGGCATGCACTTTGAAGTGTTTTTCTAGCGGTGGTGATGGATGGTAAAAGTTGTCCCATGGGGATAGATGGCCAGTGACAGGTGCAAGACAACTGGCCAGAGTCAGCCATGCAACGTGACCACAGAACAAAGCAGAGCTCTTGCTTCCTATGAGAGGAAACTTGCACTTCGGGCCCTAGAAGCCCCATTACTGACCTGGTCAAACATGCCATGGAAGATGCAAAAATGAAGTCAAGAGTTCAGAAGGCAATTTTTCTGTCTAGTGAATATTTATTTTTCTACAGATAAGTATTTGGAGCAACCTCACTGCACATCAATTAAGATAATTCAACAGTTAAAAAAAATACTAAGCAAGAAGAAGGCTGCTATTCACTTTTATTTTGTTAAAGTTTTTTCTGTGAATGTAATCATGAAAGTGTTATGGTTAGATGAAACATATAATTAGCCTTCCTACATAACTTTTTTCCAAATACTGTATGTGCGTGTATTAGTATGTCTACACATGAAACAAACAGATGTGTATTGTAAGGAGTAAAATTACATGAAATGCTGTCAAAATCAGGAGTTTTGGTTGGAGTTTCTCCAACTATGATGTTTATAAGAAAATAAAATGGATGAATGGGAGGGGGTGCTAAAATACAGATATCTGGAAAAAGCACATGACACTCTCATAGTCTGGTTAACTATAAAGAGGGATCCATCTTACCAATAAGCATTTATTTAGGAAATTACAAATGTAAGTTTCCTTTCATTACTTTTAGAAAATTTTCACCAATTTACCCTGAGGGTATCTTCTTCCCCCCTCCCCGCCCCCCAATAAGAGATGGAAGTTTCTCTCTATTCCCCACCCAGCCTGGAGTACAGTAGCTATTCACAGGAGCAATCATGGCTCACTGTAGCTTGGAACTCCTAGACTCAAACAATCCTCCTGCCTTGGCCTCCCAAGTAGCTGGGACTACAGGTATGTGCCACCATGTCTGGCTCTCCGTATTTAATTTTTAATTTTTGTAGGTATTTGGTAGGTATATATATTTACGGGTTACATGAGTTACTTTGATAGAGGCATGCAGTGCATAATAATCACATTGGGGTAAATGGGGGGAATCCATCACTTCGAGCATTTATTCTTTGTGTTACAAACAATCCAATTATACTCTTTCAGTTATTTTAATGTGTACAACTATATTTTACTACGGTCATCTCATTGTGCTAGGAAATACTAGGTCTTATTTATTCTATTTTTTTTGTACCCATTAACCATCTCCATTTCTCTTGCACCCCTCTTGCCTTTACTTTTAATTCTTATAATCACATGATAGAAGAGACAGCTGATAAACATTCCTCCAGTCTTGTCTGCAGAATGAGCTAGATAAATGCTTGAGACCCCCTTGGGGTTTGATGACTTAATGGTTCTACAATTCTGTAAATACAGAAACAGAAGAGGGTCTCAGAGACATTACAACACTTAATTAAACAACCATATCCCATGTTATGGAAAGTGAAAAATTTTATACCTAGTGACCTTGTGTACACTCAATCCCTTTAAATGTAGTGTCTAATTCACCAGAAGAGAAAAAGAAAAGGAGGAAAAGATATTCAAAAGCACCCGAAATTTGAAATAGATACCAAATTTACACTGCACACATTCCTTAAATTTTTGATAAAATAAAAACAGTACCTAACTTAATCCTCACTAACCTGGGAGACAGGTACTGTGATAGAGATTTTACTGGAAAAGCTAAAAATTATATATATTACACACAGTCGTTGCTTAAAGTCATAAGCTAGTGAGTGACAGAGGCCAAACAGCACAAAATTAGAATGAGCAGAAGGAGAACGACAAACTTTCAACTGTTTTCCATGACAACACTTATTTCTACGCCCTTGATTTTTTCATTTATTCATTCCAGAAATATCTGTTACTATCATATACCAACTACAGTTGGCCTCCTAGTCAACAAATAAATAACAAGGGATGAATTATTGCTCATGTATAAAAATCTCATGGCCACAATTTTAGCAGACTCTATTTAAAACTTGAAGTAAAATACACCTGCATGAAGTTTTACCAAATGAAGATTAGTCCTTTAAACTAGAATGTATTTAAAGTAAGTTCTATTCTTTGGTCAAACATAGTAACATTAAGTATCATCCTCTTTTCATTAAAAATGTTCCATGGATAAACCAAAAAAGAAAGATGTCTTAATTTTCTGAAAATGTTCTGGTGACTTAATAACAATGACAGGAATAGAATTCTAGATACTATACTCTTATCTTGTTTCTAAAATATGTCATATTCCTTCTCATTTCTATACCCAGTTAATCTTTTCTTCACATAAAAGCCCTGATATTGACCACTGTTTCTCAGTGATCCTATTCAGATCCTTGAAGGTGATATGACCGGCAATCTCAGCATCCCCAAAAGTGAACAGATGAGGTCACAAACCAAAAAGGCGTTCTTAACCTGTTAAAAAAAATCCACTCAAGTTGTGAGAAAAAATTTCCTATTGGCAGCCAGAAATGCAATGTGCCTACAAGCAATCTAGTACACAGCAACTTTATTTTAAATAATACATTATGAAACATTATAAAAAGTGGCTTGTTTCCAAATGGAAGGCACATAAAAGGAAAAACCTGATAACTTCTTTATTCTTCAAAGACATTAACACTTAAAGTCAAACATTCCCTGGATCAATTCTAAAGAAAACTTACTAAGTTATAGCATGATTTTAAGGGATAATAACCAAGATTAAATATGCCAATCCTTCCACTGATTTCTGACTATGCTTCAGATAGTTTAACCCCTTTTAAGAACTTTCTTGCTTTAATCAGTTCAAAAGCCAGGAGTGCAACCCTCTCTTACTAGCAGAGGAATTTATATACTGCTTGAAACTGAAAGATTTTTCAGCAGTATCTGATTTATAAACACATACACATACCCAAGAAAGTAGACATCTTTGAGAAGACATTAGAGTAAACCAACACTTTATGTAAGTAGAATCAATTTCTAATGGAATTAAACATTACTTCTTAAAGCAATGCTATACTCTGATTTCCTCCCGAATAACTTTGTTTGTCTTTCTAAGGGAAGCCAAGTTCCACCAAGATATTCAACCCTCCAATGCTGATGGCACTCTTCCTTCTGCTTAGAAGCCTCTCTTGGCTCTTTCTCCCCTCCTTCTCCCACTGGTAAAATCCTACCAACTGTTTAAGCCTTGCTCAACTATACCTTCTTAGGCAGTCTTGCACAGTCTCACCTATTGAAATCCATTGTTCCACCTACATCACACTCGGATTTTTCTGAGTTACAACCAACTATCCTGTATCATGCCTTACATTCTTGTTATCCAGATAGGTATATGCTTCTCCCAAGCAGAGTACCTTGGATTCCCAACAAAGGTTTGCTGACTTGAACTAAAGGATGACTTTTTTTTTTTTTTTTTTTAGATGGAGTCTTGCTCTGTCGCCCAGGCTGGAGTACAGTAGCACAATCTTGGGTCACTGCAACCTCTGCCTCCCAGGTTCAAGTGATTATCCAGCCTCAGCCCTCCAAGCAGCTGGCACTACAGGCACATGCCACCACACCTGGCTAATTTTTTGTATTTTTTTCAGTAGAGATGGGGTTTTACTGTGTTGGCCAGGATGGTCTCGATCTCCCGACCTTGTAATCCACCTGCCTCAGCCTCCCACGAAGTGTTGGGATTATAGGCGTGAGCCACCGCACCCGGCCAGGATGACATTTTTAATGTTAAAATTGAAGTTAAGTATAGTCACACACACACAATCTAATTTATACTCAGTTAATAGGATATATCTGTGAAACAGACATCCTATTATCCTCATTCTAGAGGCAAGAAAATTCAGAATCAGAACATTTTAGTGAGTTATCCTAGGAATGAAAACTCTTGGGCAACAGAACCAGGATTTAAATGAAGGTCTGGGCTCCAAGCCTTGCACAGTCCTCTGCAGCTGCCTTTTGAGATATGAAAAGGTATCCTCCATCTAGATTTTATCTGTACTGGAACATCTTCAGAATTACCAAATATCCTAATCTGTAAGCCATTTTTACTCACATTCTCTCTATGAATGATATCAAATAACAATAGCCTATCATAAAAGAAAAATGATCCTAAAATCAGTGGGAACTAAGGATACAAGAAAAATTTCCTCAAGTTATGCAACATTCCACACCTACATTCTTTGAATATAAATTAAATATTCACTACATTAGAATATCATGTTCTCATTATTCATAAATTCCAGTCTCTTAAAAAGGCAAAATAATCATAGAATTTTGTCTAGACTCTTCACATTGGAAGCAACTTCTAGGAACGCCTAGTCCTACTCATTATTTGACAGATGAGGAAACCGGGCCCAGAAAGAGTCAATATCCTCAAGGTCAGATTATTATTCAGTGAAGGCCAGGGTAAGAAACTTGCCTCTTAACTCCCAGCTTAATGACTTTATCCAGTATACAGGTGAAACTGTACATGAAAATTCTAGAGAACACAGAAAAAATAACAACTGTTAATTATATATGTCAACATATAAAAGAGCCTCCTGGATGCTTAGACCTCAGTCTAATAACCTAAATTTTCATTTATGTGAGGAAACTGAGGCAAAGTAGCCAATATTTTACCCAAGTTTTAAAATTATTTTCAATCAGTCCAATGAAAATCCCCCTAAAATTAAAAATATATGAGACTACTGAAAAATTCATCCCAGTAACTGGTAGAGCAGCTTAGTAGAAGCAGGCTCCCTATCTCTGGTTAATCACCTGTGCCTTCTGAAATCCCCCTGCATCTCCCAAAAAGCCTGACACGAAATCTGATTATAAACATAACACCCTCTACTTTTCATTATATCTGAAAACAAGACAAATATCCTTGTATTTACATCTAGTGAGATTTCCTTCTTAAAAGAAAACAAAGATTAATGAGTGAAATGAAAAAGTAAATATGTTGTCACGTGTCTACTGTATAAAACAATTTTAATGGTCAGTGCATTGGGTAAAGACAATAAATAAAATCTTAGTTTGATGTTTTGAAAAAATAATTACAATATACATTTAATTTATACTTAGACCTAGAAGTTTCCCTGTACAAAATTCATCAATAAAACTGCAAAATTGGCTGGATGCACTGGCTCATGCCTGTATCCTCACCACTTTGGGAGGCCGAGGTGGGTAGATTACTTGAGGTCGGTAGTTTGAAACCAGCCTGGCCAACATGGTGAAACCCCATCTCTACTAAAAATACAAAAATTAGCCAGGCGTGGTGGTGGGCACCTATAATCCCAGCTACTCGGGAGGCTGAGGCGGGAGAACTGCTTGAACCCAGGAGGTGGAGGTTGCAGTGAGCCGAGATCTCACCACTGCACTCTGGCCTGGGCAACAGAGCAAGAATCTATCTCAAAACAAAACAAAACAAAAAAACCCTGCAAAATTTAAAGTATTTGACAAGATGGTATTTATATCAAAAATTTAAAACATATTTGACAAGATGGTATTTACATCAAAAACGTATCTACTGATTTCTGACATCTCTCTTTTTTGTGAGAGGCATGTCATTTTAATAATGCAGATCCCTGGTGTTTTGCTCATCTATTTTAATATGCATAGCAAATAATTCTTTCAAAAATACAAAATTTCCGAGTTTTTTCTTGAATTAAAAAAAAAAAGTTTCAAAAGAGACACACCCTGCAGCTGAAAAGCAGAACTCCACGCCCTTCCCTGTGTCTCTTTTCAACTCAGTTGCAGCCATACAAATTCCAACACAAGGGGAGGCAAGTTACTAAGGTCAGAAATAATGCAGGTGCATTAAAAATGAAATCTAAGACCAAAATAGTCTAAGATCACTATAAGTGAAACCAAGATAATATCTCTGACATTAACCAAAGGGAATTAGGAAGTCATCAATACAAAATCAATTTTTAAAGTAGCATGGTATTAACAAATATTCTGAATTCAACTCAGTTCTCATCCCACTTTTCTACTTCAGTCCCTTACATTGGTCATGAAAGGACACAGCTCTTTTAAAATTTAAGAATAATAACGTTATTCTGCTTATTTTAAAAGAAATCTATTCAAGGTCAGGAGTAAGGCAAAAGAAAAAACCACGACGACTGGGCATTTTAACCACAACAACTGTTTTTCTCTCTTACCATAGATGAAACTCTTTGGTGTAGAAGGAGAAAGTAAATAAAAGGAAGGAAGAACTGTAATTCTTGAGCCCGTGCCAGTTTACAGTATTCAAAAAAAAGAATCTGCGCCACAGCTTGGCAGTTGGCCATATTTACAGTAAGCTATCTAGTGTTTTGCCCAACAGGAAGAACAAAGGGCTCAGTGTAGTGCTGCTGGTTTTGTGTGTTTCAAATATTGTAGAAAGAAAGAAGGAATGTAGCCCCACATGCAATAGACCCTTTCCTTCTTACATTTCTCTGTCCTCAGTGACTCTCAAAATATGGCCAAATGAGTCTGTAAAAGGGTAAGAGAGAGCTCCAAGAGTTTTAGCTTAAACTTTCAGTAATCATTTATTTTACTTATAAAAATGCAACCTATCTATTAATTTAGTTTTAACTTTAGAATTTCAAAAGCTTAAGCATGATGTTTGGCAGTACAGGTAGTTCTGCTGTCCAAGGGCAGCTAAACCTGAAACAAAAGCTTTCACTAAAATTTTCTTGGTAAGATTTAATTCATATCCTTACATTATTAGAAATTTTTAAAAATAGACTAAATAACAGAAAAATTATATTAGAGAGTCAATCAGTATTTTAATATAGGATATTCCTAATTTATTTTCAGTAATAAAAACTTATAGTTTTATAACAGCATATTAAAATCAACAACAAAAACTCTTTTTCCTCAAAGTTATACTTTTTTTGAAATTATACCCAAATAAAATGGAAATTAAAATTAAGTATACTAATATTTCCATTTCTTTTCATATTATTTCTGGGGCAACATATTTGCTTAGGTCACACTTTTTAAATCTTGACTACCAATATAAAAGACAACATATTCCTAATTTAACTTTTAGTTTTCTCACTGACATTTTATTCTGGAAGGGAAGAAAGACAAAAGAAAGGTAAATACGTATGATGTATAGATTATTAGACAGTGATTGTTGCTAATAGAAAAAAATAAACGAGGAATGAGGGGATGTGATTTGGGGCAGGAAGAAGAGTATAAAATTTTAGATAAGAGTTCAAGGAAAGCGTCTCAGGAGGTGAATGTGGCATCCACACCTGCATGGTATGAGGGCACTAGCCTGTGGCTATTGTGGAGAAGAGAACTTAATGATGGTACTTCCTATGGAATAAATATGTCTTTTCAATTATTGTGAAGCTCTTCCCAAAAGTAGGGGACAGCAAAGAGAGTTTTATTTAAAAATAGATGCTGTCCACAAACTGAGACAAGGAATTGGCTCAGTGGCAGAGGGGGCACAGCAACTGGCAAGAATGTAAAAGAGAAAAGGTAAGGAAAAAGCAGATGAATTTGGGGGAAGCAGCAAAGCAGTAGGCAGCTGGGAAATGATGCAAAGAAAAAAGGTTTTGAGGTAGTGTCCTGTATCATAGTAACAATCATCATAATAGCAGGATAGTGAACATTTGTAAACAGTAGATAAACTCTTACAGCCTGGAAGAGGCATCTCATGGGAGCTTGAATACTAAGTAGAGGAACCACCAAGGCAATGTCAGATACTTCTACAGTAGAGTAGTTTCCTGAGACTTTATTGCTGTTCTGTTTCCATCGTTTTGTTCCTTGCCTTCGGTGGCAGGTAGAGAAGAGATCTTCTCTGGGGTATAAGCATTAGGGCCTCCCAGTTCCCGGGAGATAGCAGAACCTGAGAAAGAAATGGGTGTGTGGTGCAAATGAAGACCGGGCAAGCATGGCATGGAAGCCTTAGCATCAACGCAAAGGGTTACCCAGACTTAGACAATAGACGTGCCAGACATACAGGGAGATAAGTGTAAACTCAAAGCCAGAGGGATCTTATCAAATGTTCCACTCCGATTAATCACTGGTTCCTTCACATGGGCCATGGAGGCTGTTACAGGAATATCAATGAGTATGAACCAGGAAGATTCAAATTCCCTACAATCTGGTTGCTGGGGGCTGGTGGGGGGTGGTCTTAAGAAAGAAAAAGTAATTGAAAGATAACAATAAGAAAACATTCATACCCATCAGACTAGCAAAAAATTAAATTAATAACAGTGTTAGCAAGAATGTGAAATGAGGAAGACTCATACACTTCTGGTAGGACTGTCAATTGCAGAAGAACTGGGCAACAGTGCATAAAATAATGAAGATATACACCCAACACCCACCTCCACCAAAAAAAAATATACACACCCTGTACTGAATTGCTTTGGATATGGGTCTCCAACCAAATCTCATGTTCAATTGTAATCTCCAATGTTGGAGGTGGGGCCTGGTGGGAGGTGACTGGATCATGGGGGTGGATCCCTCATGAATGGTTTGGCACCATTCCTTTGGTGCTGTTCTCCTGATAGAGTTCTCAGGACATCTGGTTGTTTAAAAGTGTGGCACCTCCCCTGTTTCTTTCTTCCTCATACTTCAGCCATGTAAGACGTGCCTGCTTCTCCCTTTACCTTCTGCTATGATGGTAAGATGCCTGAGGCCTCCCCAGAAGCTGGGCAAATGCTGTCATGCTTCCTATAAAGCCTGCAGAATCATGAGCCAATTAAACCTCTTTTCTTTATAAATTGCCTAGTCTCAGGCATTTCTTTACAGCAGTGCGAGAACAGACTAATACACTAGAGAAATTTTTTATCTTTGTACACAGAAATATGTAAAAGTATACATTGCACTATGATGTAGAATAAAGATTACAAAGAATTTTCATCGAAAGAAACAAAATTGTGTTCAAATAATAGAATATTATATAGCAATGAAAACCAATTCACTAAGTCAACCTGTACCAGCAAAAACCTTAAAAGAAGGAAGAGCAAACAAAGCAAGTTACAAAAGACCATACAATATGATATATGAAGATTAAAAACTAGAAGACAAAACTAGTGAGAGATTAAGCACTACTAAGAAAGGACTGGAAATTAAAATTGATCTCATAATTATGTGTCTAAATTTAACCCTCTAGAAAATCTAGATCTCTTTCAGAGTGTGCATATTGTTATCTTAAGATAATTTTTTAAACAATTCAATTTAGGGATATAAATCAAGTTTTTTTTTTTTTTTAAATACCAGAAATGCTCAAATTGAAGTAGTTAGAAATTCACTAATGAATCCTGTCAGGCATATAGCTAGCTGCTCCCCTACCTCCCCACTAGGATGAGAGGAAAGGATTCAAACCATGATGTGCAAATGGTCAGAGCAGAACTGCACAGCAGAACGGCAACGTGCACAGTAAGCTCACCCTCCCTTCCCAGAGTATCACCGGGGAAAAGCCAGGCTATATCTGAAGAGAGAATCAAGGTTGTGGAGAAGCACCAACATGGCATCAGGAGATTTCCTACGCTGAATTTCCAAAGGGGTCTAAGGAACCATTGATTTGTAAAAGTAAGCTTCTATTCAGAACCAAGAGTTGACAAGAGGTAATAGGCCAATTTTGAAATGAGAGAAAAACAAAATTGTATCATATTCTCTCATATTAGCTAATAAATAAGCACCTTCCATTTTCTAATGATGCCAATGATAAACAGAAAGATGAGATGCAGTAAAAGGTTCAAACCATAATTAGAAAATATATTTTCAAAGCTTAAGGATAATAAGAAGCAAGATAACATTAAACCTGGCCTCTGCTCTTGTTCTTCCTCACAGATGCTCACTTATTAAGTCCATATTTCAGTTTCAATACACTTTAATACCAACTAATCCTCTATGCCCACCTAATTTGGAAAACTAAAATTAAGGATTATATTTAAAAGTTCATAAAAATAAATTTAAATGATTCTGGTGTTCTTCAAAAAGGTATAAGGGAAAGTTAGGTATCTTTTAAAAAATGTAATTAGGGTAAATATAATGGCTGTAGTATTATAAATGCACATAGACTTTTTTTGTTTTTTATTGAGATATAATACAGATACCATAATATTCATGCCTTTAAACTGTGCAATTCAGTGATTATCTGTATATTCAAAAAGTTGTACAACTATTTTATAAGAAACTATGCAGTACTTCACATAAATGGAATCAGACACTGCGTGGCCTTTTGTGCTTGGCTTCTTTCATTGGGCATAATGTTTTCAAGGTTTATCCATGCTGTAGCATGTATCAGTACTTCATTCACTTTTATGGTTCAATAATTTCCACTCTTATAGAGAAGCCACATTTTGTGTATCCATTCATCAGTTGATAGACATTTAGGTTGTTTCCATCTTTGGGCTATTATGAATAATGCTGCTATGAACATTCGTGTGCAAGTTCTCGTGTGAACATATATTTTCAGCTCTCTTGCAATTGCTGGGTCACATGGGAATTCTGTATTTAAACTTTTGAGGAACTGCCAGACTATTATCCAAAGCTGTTGTCCATTTTACATTCCCACCAGCAATGCATGAACATTCTAATTTCACCACATCCTTACCAATACTTGTTACCGTCTCTTTGATTATACTCATCTTAGTGGGCGCGAAGTGGTACCTCAGTGGTCCTGACTTGCATCTCCCTGTGACTAATGATGCTGAGCATCTTTTCAGCATGTAGATTTTTAGAAGCGTAGTTTTTCTGTATAGTTTAGATTGACCTAACAAGTGCTATAACAATGATGAGTTTTTAAAAGTCTTGTATAATTTTTCTTACATATTTAGACCTCATTAACAGACTTATATATAGTTAATGAATATTTTGTGACCAAAAAACCATAATAAAAAAGTAAATATTTAAAAATTATACACACTGATATAAAATTTTATACACATATACTTATAATACACATATACTTTATCCTGCATTACTAAAAACTGTTAATCAAGAGAACATTAGAACTTTGGGAAGCTGAAGTGGGTGGAATGCTTGAGCTCAGGAGTTTGAGACCAGCCTGGCTAACACAGCAAGACCCTGTCTCTACAAAAAATACAAAAATTAGCCAGGTATGGTTGCACACGCCTGTAGTCCCAGCTATTCAGGAGGCTGAGGCAGGAGGATCGCTTGATCCCGGGAGACAGAGGTTGCAGTGAGCTGAGATCACACCACTGCACTCCAGCCTGGGCACTAGAGTGAGATCCTGTCTCAAAAGAAAAAAAAAAAAGAGAAAGAACATTAAGATAAGAATAAATCTGGAAAAAGCAGTTCGATATCTTATGGCAAAAGTAGTAAATGGTGTAAGTGAGCTAGCCCAGTTGTTCAAATGCCATGTATTGTTTCTCTAGAAAAATGTACTGATGCTAATCACTGTTTCTTCACTTGTTAAAGTTTCTAAATGCTTTAAAACCTACTTCTGTGACCTTTCTACTTGCTAGACCAAAATAAAACATTAACTTGAATTATATTCAGAAACATTTCATTATTAATTTAGATACTAGAAAGTATACCTTCCCATATGACAAAATACATTACTGTCCACACCCATGATGAACAAGACATCTGTGCAATAACAGTTCATGCGGAGAGTAATCTTTAAAACATGGAAAATTCAATCAAAATGTTTTTATTTTTAAAAACACAAAATCAGAAATCAAAAGCTCAAAGTACTGCTTATGGCAACAGTAAATTCATTCAGTCTAGGATCACTAACTCACTCAGGGTATGCTCACGTTATCATTTAGTAAATGATACCATAGTTTTTCCACTGAAAGTACCAAACCCATTTGGTGAGCTCTGTTAATGCTTGTGTGTATTTTTTAGATATTCTGGTCTAACCACCCCAATATACCTTCACCCTCTATACATCTGTTCATGCAAGTCTCCCTGCCGAGAATTTTCTTTTCTCCAGTTTTCTTTTCCCACACCATTGTCATCTACCCAGATCCAATAGAAATCCCCTATTTTATATAAACCTGGTCCTGACCATTCCCTCCACCCAATAGACACAGCATAGATGAGTGTAGGCAATTAAATTCAGCGGTACGTAAAAGAAGCTTGATTCTGAAGAATCAAGCATAACCCGCAGGCTTCCAGCATGGCTGACTGAGTACAAGGCCAAGCCCTTCTACATAAGCCTTTAGGAAGTTAAGAGTCAAGTCAAAGAGAACAATCTCCAAATTAGAAGGCAGAAAAGTAGTGGCAGTCCTCTCTAGGATCTCTAATGAGTTAGTTATTATTTATTCATTCACTCATTCAACATTTATTTCACCTCTTCCTCAGTGCCAGACCCTGAACTAGGTGCTAAGGATAAAAATAAGAAGATAGTCCATGCACTTAATATCTAATATTAATCAAGCACTTACTATGTAACAGCTGTTCCACACGCACATTAATTTTAATTTTCACAAGATCCTAATGCTATTGTACTTGTCCAAGCTCACAAAACCAACCAGTAAGCAAGCCTAAATCTGAACACAGATATGCTCAACTACAAAGCCACCAAACCACAATGCTACAAGTAACTCAGTGGGAGTTATAAAAGGTATAAAACACATATTTTATAAATGCAATAACTGCGTGTTTATAGCACATAAAATTAATGTCTATAATTTCCATGACATTATACATTAAAAGGGCTAGTCTGGGTATTTTAATTAATAACATCTTTTCTTTAAAAAATGCTATATATAGCAGTAATCAATTTAATACTGAGTTTTACAACACGATCTATGTGTAGGTTACCTACTGTCAACTAAGAGATCTGTTTTGGAGAAAAGAGTAAAGTAAAAGTCACTTTGAGTAATATTAAAAAGAGGAAACAGGATCACACAAAGAAGGGTGAGTTACAAATAAAGCAGTAGAATGGTGCTATCCCTTCTCTCCAACAACAACAAAAAAAGATCTGCCACCACCTCAAACCTTAAAAAATGTAAATGGCTAATGCCTCAATTTCATCAGAGAAAACACTGAAAATAAAATCCAGCTTGTAACTATAAACATAATTTATCCTAAGTGTAAATAAGTCCTATAAATTAGATAAAAAACACTCAAAATAATCTCAAAATAAACCTGAGAAAAATAAAATATTCACAACTTGATATCTTAATGTATGGCACGTAGAATAGCATGAAATGTCATCACGCTACATGTTTCATTATACTACATAAAAAGTAGCTAGAAAAGGATTTAAAGCTGCAATTTTGAATGATTTTTTAGAATTTTCCCTTATGAGCTGGAAAAATCAAGCGTCAGGCATTATGAAGAAATAAGTCTACACTATTAAGAGGTGTTTTACGTTTATATAAAATCAAGACAACTTACTTTATGTGTTTCCTTTGCTCCAGTTTGTGGTACCCTAGAAATCTGGTAGATTTTTGCTTCTGTTAGAGTGATTTCATACTTTTGCTCTTGGTTAAAAATTACGGGATTTTTGTACTTTGAATATACTGTATCTGAAATCAAACAAGACACCTTTGCTGCAATTTTATGAAGTTTTATAAATGTTAAACAACAGCTGTTTGAGTAGGAATTTACCATACCAAAATGTAAACTAACATTACCAGTGCGAATGGTCTAAGTTTACAACTTTAACACTATAATCCAAGGACACAGTTTAACTTCATAGGGTCTATAAATAAACACCTTTTGGACGGGCCCAGTGGCTCACACCTGTAATCCCAGCACTTTGGGAGGTCAAGGAGGGCAGATCACGAGGTCAGGAGCTCAAGACCAGCCTGGCCAACATGGTGAAGCCCCGTCTCTACTAAAAATACAAAAATAAGCTGGACATGGTGGCGTGCACCTATAATCCCTGCTACTCTGGAAGCTGAGGCAGGAGAATTGCTTGAATCCAGGAGATGGAGGTTGCAGTGAGCTGAGATCGTGCCACTGCACTCCAGCCTACATGGCACAGCGAGACTTTGTCTCAGGGAAAAAAAAAAAAAAAGCACCTTTTAAAATTGGATGGCAGCAATAAGGAACGACACATTTAGTAAAATAATTGGGTTTTTGTTGGTTTGTAAGAACCAAGATTCACTGGCAATTACCAGGAAGAAAAAAACAATACATTTTATGTAGACTCTACTTGGCATCTAGTTTTCTACATATTCAAAATAGAATTTAAATGATCATTTATAATATATAATTCATATTTTCTATTACCAAAAATATTTTTAAAGTACAAATATTTTCTATACAGTAATAGGAACTAAAATTTTCTTCAATTTAAAATTGATAATTTTCAAGTTATCAATATGAGAATACTTAGTAGTGATTTTATTTCTTATTCTTATATATGTCTCATACAGTATAAATCTTATTTAACAGCACACTGGATTTTCTTTGTCCAGAAGAGAATATCATGAGAATTGTATTACTGCTTTATTTTTTCTAAGAGAAAATACTGAACAAAGTCATACTATATATTATAATCAACAAATAAGAGTTTGTTTTTTTTCCAAATTGTACACATAAAACCCACTGATACTATGCATATCAACAACATGTGGTTTTGAACTTAATACTCAAGTCTCATATTCAGTACACATTCCAAACAAACAAGAAATTATATTTGCTAACTTTAATTCCCCAATACAACAGGTTCTTCTTGCTCTATTTAGTGAAAATTACAGATTTTTCCCATGCATTTATCATTCTATAGCCAGAATATTCTATTATCTGTCCTTCATAAAATACAATATAAATGGAAAAAAGTGAATTAAGTTAATAAAACATTGAATTACTGTTTACCATATTTCTCTTCAAAATCAACTATAAAAAATATCAGTAACTAGGCTTACTGAACCACTCTGCAATTCTAGGTCCTGTAGTAGCTGCAAAGGAAGACTGAATAGTAACAAAGGCTACATAACTAGGCCATCAGCACAAAACCTGTACAACTCTACTCATGGAAAAATGATCTTCCAGAATATCATTTTCCTAAGAGTAGAAAGTAGGTCCTAGGTCTTCCCATGTCCATTTTGTCCAAATGGACAATTGCTCCTTTGGTGTTTGTGGACCATCAGGAGTCAGCAGTCACTTAAGTATGCACATGACACGAGCTCAGAAATCAGCATCACAGCTAAGGAGATCTCCCGTAGTACAGCAACACTGAAACTGCCAAAGAGGGGCTCTGAGAAATAAAATGCCATCCAAATGAATGAATAAATTCCCAGGAAAACAGACTTATCACATCACCATTATATAATAGGAAGAAACTCTGTACATCATGTGGTCGTCTAAAATGCTTAGTGATCTCATTCTTACCATAACAAATTATCTGCCAGACAAGACCTTCAAGGTCAACCCTGGCAACAATTAAAAAGTAATGAAAAGCATTCATCCCTGAGGCAGAGTTAGAATGTTTTAGTTTGAAGCAATGTGCTGTATATTTTATTAGCTATAACTTACTTAATTATTCATTGCGACTCCTCTTATATTCCATACAGAAACCTCAGGTTGCTCAGATTTCTATCTGAAATCTTTTTTTTCTTATTCAAGGGCAAATGCCTTAAAAGACCAAAATTTTGTCCACCATTTTCAACTGAACACAAAGATATATCTGCTTAGAATGAAACACTGAATTAAAGCCTGAAAGAAGTGCAAGGGAGAGAGGAAAGGAAAGCACATACTCCCCCATGCCACCTGCATCCACAGACACCCTGTGCTGCTCTCAGCCCCTAGGACCTGCTGCAACCTCCAAGGTTGACCAAAGTGTTGCTGAGGCAAGACGCCCACATTACTTCCCATCATTACTCAGGATCATCTGAATTGACACCACCACTGCCTCCTTGAGTTACTTTCAGGCACATTTTGCCACTAAAGACGGAGCAACTGCCATCAGTTTAATCATCTGCCTATTTCAGATATGCGGGTGTGCCAGAGGTGCTCTCTGCCGGAGGCACAGACAGGGATAAGGGGAGGACCCGAGGTGGTCCCATATTGGAATACCAACACAAACAGAGGAATGCTATTGGTGTGTGCAAGATGGAAACCACTCTAAATCCCTCCTCCTCCCAGCCCCCAGGAGAGGAGCTACTTTAACACCAATGACATTGAACCTGGGAATAAACTCCCCTCACTCACATGAAATTGAGGACTCCTCTCCCCTCTCTCCACAGCTCTGAACATGAGGATTCAGAAAATAAAATCCAACTTAAACACCAAAATTAACAGGGCCACTCCCTTGTGTGGTCACAGGTCTGAGCCACAGGCAAATCTCAAAAGGGTAACATTCCTGAAAACGAGCGTACCTCAGCTTTCCACACAAACAACTAAGGAAAACAAGTAACCTGATCGTAATTTTTCATAAAAATGGCCACAAATACTATGCCTTAACCAACTTCACATGTGGGGATGTCTAAAGAGAGCTGGATTTGGAGTCAAACTGAGTAAACTGTAAACAACAAACTCAGATAATCAAAAAGTCTTTATCTTGGAGGGATCACAGTGATGAGTTCAACACCCTCATTTTAGAGCTGAAAGGAGGAAACCTTCATGCCGAGAATGAAGCGATTTGTTCCGCAGAAGAAAGTCAGATATTGGCAGATCTAGGGTCAGGCCCCGTGGTCGCCTAATTCAGGGTCTGCAAAATTTCTATTACACTACAAATTGCTGTAATTCAAGAATTCCCTGTGGTCAATTTCAAGAGAAAGGACTATAGAATGTTAACTTCTTTTTACCCTTTGTTCCTAATAGTAGAGTTTTGTCTTGCTCTTAAATCAGTGAGAAAAAAATGTCCTTCTCTTATACATGCCCTCTTCCTGGACTTCATCTCGGCCTCTCTACTCTGCAGTCTCTGGCACACAGGCACTGTGGGACGGATTCTTCAGCCTGTGCCTGTCTAGTCTAGTCCTAACCTCCTTTTTTCTTAGTGACTTAACCCAGTTTTGTGTAGAGCAACATTTCTCAGCTAAGAAACTAAACATCTCAACCTCACTGCAGTTATGGATGGCAAAGAAACCTACTTCTGGTCAATGTGATATAAACGGAAGTTACCAGTTGGAGATTCCAGGAAAGCTCTTTAAGCGGATTTGACTTTTCTTTCCTGCAGAAAGCTTGAAGCGGGTTTTATTGGTTTATACCTTTGACTTTTCACTGACTTTTACCTTCAAGGATCCTGGAGGTGCAGCAGCCAGTTTGCTACCATGAGGCAACAAGCGTGAGGATGAAAGATGAACAACCAAAGAAGGCTGACCAGAAAGTCAGAAAGAACCTCAGATCCAACGACATTCCAAAGCTACCTACCTGCCCTGGGCTGCCCTCCTCTAAACTTGAGAAAGGGAGACCCCTATTTGATTAAGCCACTGTAGCCTGAGTTTTCTGTTATATACAGCTGGAATTATTTTTTATGGATATATCACATGTTAATGGATATCTCCAAAAACAACAAAAACAAAAAATCACAACTGTATACTCTCAATTGTATGCTTCAAATTGTTTTGGTCACATGTTTAGACCAAGCACTGACTGAATGCTAACTTATTTAAAGCAACATGACAAAATCGCTGGAAGGGAGGGGGTTCTGGAGGTGATAAAAATATGTCACCCTGTAAAATACACTCATTTCGATGCATACAGTGTTAAAAATGGTTGTATCCTGAGAAAAGATGTGGCAAACTGTGTCAGTAACTGTGGTAATCCCTAAGAATTTAACAGTGACAGCATCATCCAATATATGAACTGGGCATGTTGTTTTCTCAGAAGGATATGTTTTTATTCTACACAACTGTGAATATCTTAATTATGAAATTTGGAGCAAGCAGTATTTTACAGGTGGTACAAAGAACATCAAGGCAACCTGCTGCCTATTTACCATCAAATATTTTGTGGCCAGAAACCTGGTCAGAATATGAACACATCACTGAAAATCTTGCCACTACACTGCATTTCTAATAAGTCAGTTTGTTTAGAGTCATTCTTGAGCTACCCAAGAATTCGGAACGGCCACCTCTTCCAGACACATTCCTCTCTATTCGTGTCTTGTTTGGAAATTCTAGTAAGTTGAAATGAGAAAATGGCTTCAGAAAATAATTTACATGCTAGGGTAGCTTACTTTTTCCCTGAATATTAGACAAGTCAATAAAAATCCAGTATTTTAGGGAAAACAATAAAGTACAGGCTGAACATGCTACACCCAAAATGCCTGGAAAAGAAATGTTTTGGATTTTGCACTTCTTTGGATTTTGGAATATTTGCATCATACTTACTAGGTGAAAATCTTAAACCTGAAAATCTGAATCCAAAACACTCCAGTGAGCATTTCCCTTGGGCATCACATTGGTGCTCAAAAAGCTTTGGATTTTGGAGTATTTCAGATCTATTTTCAGATTAGAGACGCTCAACCTATGTTGAGAGAATGCATCGGCCTTAGTCACTCTCCTAAATTATAAATTATGAACATTTCAATCTTCCGAAAGTATATTTACATCACATCACAACATATCAAACTATATTAACCATTTAACAATTCTAACATACAAAATCAGACAGAAAATTTTTTACATGCTTAGATATAATAAGTTGGGGAGACTATTAAACAATTATTCAGAATTAACCAACCTATTTCTTAAAATTGTTTATCATTTAGTCACTGGGATGACCAAATACTAATAAAAGGGTAGTAAGTGAGAAGACCCAGTAGGGGTGGCTGACAATTGGAAAGTACTCTTTAGTCGCAGGGCTTGCAGAAGACCCAGATGAGAAGGTGTACTTTCCCTACTCCTCTGCAGATCAGCCAACCTCACTTAGGGGACCTGGGTAACATCTGTCCATAGCAAGCAGGTTGGAAAGGGGCAAATGCTCTCATACACTTTGCCTTTTCAGGACACCCTACAGCCTGCTGGCTTACAGGAGAAAGCTTTGCCTGGCTACCAGATTATACCTAATTGTGCTATGTATCAATTTTGTAAAGACACATGTTATACCTCAATTAACTCAATGTTCAACTTAGAGGGCTATCTTTCATCTCAAATTTCCACTTCCATCTACCAAGGCATTATACTTGGCTCTTCTTAAGAGTAAAGGAAAGCCTCTCTCAGCTACACAACCAGGTTTTTTGAAGCAATCCAACTTGTAATTAACAGCAGTAAGGAGCCTGGTGAGGCCCTGCAGAAAAAGCAAGGCCCCAGGTTGAAAAAACAAAAATAAAAAAAAAGGGACTCACTGCAGAGAGAACTTGGCCTACCTGTGTAGGAATAGAAAGACGGCAGGGGCTTTGCCAGAATTCTATAGGACACAGGTAAAAGGTGTTCAGCTCAGGATTCACTAGGTAAGAGTTTCAAAGGTAAATGCACTATTTTTGAGATAGTAATTTGGAAAATTTACCTGTCTCTCCTCTTTCCAGTATATACAGTACTTTTAGAAGTCTTCTTGTCTTTTGCTCGTTTCTTTCCTCATTTATCTCCCAGTATTACTTTTGTGGAATGAGATGGGGCTTTCATCTCTTAATAGTTATAGGAAAAAGCCCTCATTAAAAGAAGGTGCCAGTTTAATAAGAGAATCTGTGTAGAATTTAAAAACTAAACTGTACCAAAAAGCACTTTTTTGACTGATAAAAACGTATCTTGTATCTTCTATACATTCCATAGGTGATTACACCGAGATTATCAAGTCTTACATATACATTATTTCATTTAAATTCATAAAAGGCATTCTTTATGTTACTATAACAGAGCATTAAGGACAAAAATATTAATACTAAAGACATAAAGAGAAACATGAATTGTGAAATCACAATTCTAGAGAACATCAGACTATTGAAAAAATCTGACCGGTAACACTATGCCTCAAATTTTAAAGTCATTATCTTTTATATACACAAATTTAAGAGCCTGTAATACAATCGTTCATCCTGTTTGCAGATTGATAGGAATATGATAAAAGCATAAAATATAGACTGGAGAGGTACACACCAGGGGAGAGGTAACATCTGGGCAAGGAGGGAAGGAAATATGATCAGGAACCCTTCAAGAATTCATTCCTTAAAAAAAAAAAGTCTGCAGGAAATATGCAAAATGTTGACAGTTATATCTGAGAGATAAATGCATGAATGTTTGTTCTATTCTTCTCTAGTCTTTTGCAAACAGAAAAGTATCTTGGGGTGGAGTTACAATATTCTCAGGTGAAAACATGCCCAAATGAGATTTAGGGTTAGGTAAGAAGTGTGAGACGGTAGCAAGAATTCAAATATTCTGGGAGGTGGCAGGCAGGAAAGGTATTCATAAGGGCCAAAGAGTAGTTCCAGAATCACCTGAAAGGAGGGCAAGGTAGGGCTGCCTAGGGAGACAGTACACTACGGGCACTGTGTGAATGAAAAATACAACAAGGTTCTATTCAAGCAGCTGCTGTCTACTTGGTGATGTGTGACCCCAGAATTCAGCACTGTATAGATCAGCTTACTATGAACCAAATTGGCATAAGATGGTTGATTTGTTGCATAAAATGAACCCTTAATCTTAAATACAGAGGAAACCACTAAAATAATGTTAGCAACAGCAATCCTGAACTCAGATTTTGACAGGTCCCAAAAATTGTTATAAAATACATGCTTACCTATAAAAGTAAAAAAATTATGTCTGCTCATAATATGACTTTAAAGAGTGAAGTCGGGAATTTATTTTATCTGGTACACCACAGTAATTTGCTATAAAGCTTTATGAAACAGCTAAAATAATGTTACAGCCAGAAACCAATTGTTGCTAAAATGCATTCAGTTAAAATGGAAAGTATAGGGAAATAAAACACTGTAATTGTCTCTCAACCCACATTGTATATTATGTTGCTAAATTATATACCATTATATTTTCTACATTTTAATATGCTTTCCCATAGAGGAATTGATAACATAAGGAAATGATTCTCTGCTTTTATTTCTGAAGACCTAAATAATATCCCACACATATTTATAAACCAAACAGGGTCTCAGCCTCTTATTAGATCCCAAAGCTTATAAAATCTGTTTCATAGAACCATGACATGTAACAGTGCTTGAGTAACACAAACGGTTTTCTGTTCTATTTCTCACTGTGAGTCAGACTTGTACATCTCATATTTAAAGTGAGCTACAATAATATGAAAAAAATCAAGGTTTTCTTAATTTTAGAAAATCTTTTAATAGCATTTGTGTAATTCTTATAAATACTGTCTTTGGCCTTGATACTATTTTGTTTAACCTCATCCATCCATTGAATAGTTAGAGCATGTAAAGCAGAGATTTCTGTTCCCCAAGGAAAGGAAAGAAAGCCATGGCCTTGATCCAAATTTAGCAGAATGTTGACAAATCACATACTAATAAGTAATATGTGTAGTATTTAAATAAAAGATCAAGGACAGGAGTGGTGGCTCATGCCTGTAATCTCAGCACTTTGGGAGGCTGAGGCGGGCAGATCACCTGAGGTCAGGAGTTTGAGACCAGCCTGGCCAACACGGTGAAATCCTGTCTCTACTAAAAATACAAAAATTAGCTAGGTGTGGTGGTGCACGCCTGCAATCCCAGCTACTCAGGAGGCTGAGGCAGGAGAATCACCTGGACCCGGGAGACAGAGGATGCAGTGAGCCAAGATCCGGCCACTGCACTCCAGCCTGGGTGAGAGAGCGAGACTCCACTGCAAAAAAAAAAAAAAAAAAGTCAAATGTCTCCTTCACTAGAGACTTGAGAATGTTTTATATAATGAATTATTACAAGTAATAAGGTAGTAAAAAAAAAAAAACCTTCGGAGAAATAAAAACTTTATGTATTTCAAGATGGTAAATATTTTTTTCAATACAAAATTAATAACTATTCCCAAGTGCTTGGTTTAAACAGAAAGCACCACACCTGAAATCTGGGGCAATATTTCAAAGACCTGAAAAGAATCTGGTCAGCCAAACCTATTGAACGTACACAGCTTCCAAAATATACTTAAGATCTGACAGGACAAATAGATCCATTTACCAAATATTAACAAAGAAGCTTGAATTAGAAGAGATAGACCATGAGTAGAAATTTTAAAGAAACCATTTAACAATCATTTCATGTTATATTATCATTTCAGATGTTCTATGAATGTCCTAAAATATGAAACGGGAAAGATAATAATATGCTTACCCCCCTTTTAAGGTTCAGACTTTACTGAATTCACTATAGGAAACCAAGTGTCTCTGAAATATTTGCTGTAAGCAAGATTAAAGTTGTGTTTTTCCCACTGCCTTTTAGAGCAGTGACTCGGAACTCTCTCTTAGGGCATTAGCAGTGCACTGTAACTTTTCTCACTGTACCTTCCTCCCACTGCACTTGCACTCACTGAGGGCAGGCATGCTCTGCTGGTCCCCAAGAGCTAGCTCAGCTCTTACTTACTGCTCTATGAATGTGTACTCAACGGAGAGAGAGAACCGGCTACCAAGACTGAGAAGGCAGGTCAAGGAAACACGGTTCTTTCTAAAAAATCTCAAATTAGAAGCTCACTATATCTAAAAAACATAATTTTGACCATTGTAAAGTAAAAGTATTTTACTAAACTAAAATCCTGTACCAGAAGCTGCTTTCTGAGACGTGTACATCTGCGAAAATACATGCATGTTTTCTGGTCCTTTTTTTTTTTTTTTTGAGACGGAGTCTCGCTCTGTCGCCCAGGCTGGAGTGCAGTGGCGCAATCTCGGCTCACTGCAAGCTCCGCCTCCCGAGTTCACGCCATTCTCCTGCCTCAGCCTCTCCGAGTAGCTGGGACTACAGGCGCCCGCCACCACGCCCGGCTAATTTTTTTGTATTTTTAGTAGAGACGGGGTTTCACCGTGGTCTCGATCTCCTGACCTCGGGATCCACCCGCCTCGGCCTCCCAAAGTGCTGGGATTACAAGCGTGAGCCACCGCGCCCGGCCCTCTGGTCCTTTTAAAGTAATGTAAGGCTTTCCCTTGGTTTTGTGGTGAACAATATACCTCCACAGTATCTTCCATAGGTAGTCAGCAGCTGCTAGTGTTCACAGTTCTCTTCCATTTATATATATATACACATGTATATATATACATATATCTTTCAGTAGGTAGAGATTCAGGTGCTGGTAAAAGGATCATTACTAAAATGTATTGTTTCTATACAAGTTTCCTACAAGTGGAAGATCCCTCAGGCTGTAATAAATGCTGAAGTTTTGTTTTTGTTTTTTTGAAATACGGAGAAGGTAGAGTTTCAGGAGACAAAATTAGATTTCCCAGCAATTCACAAATTAATTTCCTTATCTTTGTTTCATCACATGCTTTCCTCACAGAGAAATTGGGAAGGGAAATGAAATAAATGTGAACGCACCTGACATTTTTTAGTAGGGAAATAAGTTTAAAGTACAGTCATTTTTCAATGATTCACACTAGTCTGTGGGAACATTATCTTAAATCAGTGGTTCCTGATGACAGGTGTACATTAGAAGCACGTGCAAAGCTTTGTGAAAATGCATACACCCAGACTGCACTTGCCAGCAAACAGAACTCCAAAGGTCTTGGGTAAAGCCCTGAAATGTGCCGTTTTAAAAGCTTTGCAAATGATTCTGATTCACAGCCCTGATTAATGAGGAGCTGTCACGGGGGCTCAGATACCTTGGGAGCTGGGTGGGGATCTTGCCCGTGTGCAAGGGCAGTGGTGGGGACAGTGATGAACTAAAGAAGACACGCCCCACCTAAAGGTGGCAGCCTACTTAGCTCCAGCTCCTCAGGGACACAGGGATGGACGACCGGTATTACCAGGATTTCCATTTTGTTAAAAAGAAGACAGAAATCAGGATTCAGCTTAAGGTAAAACAGCCTGATGCTGAAATGTTGGGTTAATTGTTTTTTAAATATGCCAGTGATCACACTGAAGCATTCAGTTTGTGATCCCTGGTCTAGAAAATCAACATTATTGAACAATTTTTGCTTTTTGACTGGAATACTCTGAAGGTATGGAATAGTGGGGTGGCAGTTTTAAAACACATGGCCATAGAATTTTTGGCTCTTTCCATAAAGATGAGGGGTCTATTTCCCACCCCTTGTGTCTTGGCTGGCCTTGTGACTTATTTTGACCAGCAGGGCTAGGCAGAAGTGACACAGTGTGTGTCCAGGGATTGGGCCTCAAAGGGCATTGCAGCTCTCACCTTTCTGCTCTTTGAATACTCCTGCTGCCATTTCAGGAGCCTGGGCTAGGTTACTAAATAGTGAAAGAACACAGAGAGAAAAGGGCCTGCCTAGCAAGTGCCCAGCGCTGGGGCCCCCACCACACGAATGAGGCCATCTGAAACTCTCCAGCCCCAGTGAAACCATCAGAGGACCAGAGCTGCCTGACTGGGCCCAGCTAAATCCAGAAAACTGTTCAGCCAAGCCCACCCAAAACTGCAGAATTACGAGCAAATAAATAGATGTTGCCTGAACCAATAACTCTGGAGAGTTTATTAAACAGAAGCAGAAAACCAATATAGAAATTGGTACCAGAAAGTACAGTACTATGGCACAAGAAATCTTGATCCCAAATCGAGACCACCTGGCAAATAACTAACCCAATCTACTAAAAAAAAAAAAAAAAAAAAAAAAAAAAAAACTGTAGTCCCAGCTACCCAGAAGGCTGAGGTGGGAGGATCACTTGAGCCTGGGATATCAAGGTTGCAGTGAGCTGTGACTGCATCACTGCACTTCGACCTCAGGGACAGAGCAAGACTCTCAAAAAATTAAAAATCAAAAACATGTAGCATCAGTTTTGGGACTGGGTACTACACAGAAGCAGGAAAAATTATAGAAAGATTATTAAAGACTGGGGAAAGAGCAGTTTATTGTGGTGAAATAATTGGTAACATTTTTGCCTGAGATTACTTGAAAGATGGAAATGAACTTACAGATCTGGCTAAGAAGATTTCTAGACAGTATGCTGAAAACATAATCTGGTTTCTACCTATGATAAAGTCATAGGGAGAAAGAAAAGATCAACTGAAGAAGGAATTGTTCAGTTTGCAAGCAGAATGTAGCGGGGGAAACAGTCCAGGATTTGGTGGGTTGGAAATAAACCTCCCTCTCATTCTCAAAGTTTTTAAAATGATAGGTAACCAATCTGTGTGTTGGGATGGGGGAGGTGAGAGTAACAGTGGGAAAAAAACAGGATATGTACTTAAATACACACGTGTGTATGTGTGGAGAGAGGAAATGTTTTCCCACTAGTTACTTAAAATATTGTTTTATATCAAAATAAATATGAATTAGTATGTATAGACTCTAAATTGGCATCAATTTTTAAGAAAGAATGTACAACTTCAAAGAAATTTTACCCTTGTGGCTTGTGGTTTAGGGCTCTGCCCCTAAATCCTCTAGAATAGGGACTTATTTGGGGCAGCAATCAGATAAGCCATCTAGATGAATCCTCACCCTGGGTTTTGGAAACTTGGCATCAGTTAAAGTTCTCAACAAGGTGGGGATCAAGGCAACAAGGAGTCATAGTTACAACTGTACCACAAGGGTTATCCTAACCTGAACAGATCCACTTCTCAAAAGAAAAGGACTGAGGCAAATGGCAGAAAAATTAAGTAAAACAGACTTCTGTGATTGAAGCAGATAATACCAAATGTGTGTGTTAAACGTGTTCATACACAGATACCAAGTCAGGCTATTAGAGCTTATTTGCTCTCATTGTACATAATATTGAACCATACTCAATTAAATATTCCAAACTCATGACAGAGCAAGAAGGTATGTTATGTTGAGCTATACAAGCCCAAAGCAGGAAGCAGTGACAGCAGTCTGGGGTTATTTATTATGATGGCAAAGAACACTAAATATATCAGCTGATCCTAAGGTGCACCATATTTTGTCATAATGGTTTCATTCATTCAAGTAAAATGATTGACCATGTGTTGTGCTGGATGTGCCAGGAATTTAAAAATGTTAATCCTGCCCTCAGTGTACTTACAGGCAGCTAGAGGTGGAAGCTATACTTGGGACAAGGCATTCCACTATGCTTACAAAAGGAACTAAGCTCCTAGAGAGCTTAAAATAAACCATAGTGTGATCATTCATCAAGGAAAGGTTTTGGTCAGTACAATCTATTTAAGAGGACAGGAAAACGGGCAATTTATTTTAGACAGATTTCTATTCCAAATATCTAAAACAAAATAGTCTTGAATTTTAAGCAAATGCTCAGCTCTCTGGAATAATTCCAACACCAAAGTTGTACTGAACATATCATATGCAATATTTCATGACCCATCACAGAAATATAAAGCAGCACATAAATTTCATATATAAACAGACTAAAAATTCATATGTTAGTACTTATGAGTAACAAAACTTGAAATAGTTGTGTTTTCCCTGGGGCAAAGTTTCTTCACTTTATCCACTAAAAGTTCAAGGGAATTTGAGAAAAATTTATATCCAACCATGCTGTACACATCTAAATTACCATCAACTTTTTATAACAAAGCACCTCTTGCTAACAGACTTTAGAAAGGTAACTGAAGCTTTACTTGAATGTTTTAATTGCAAAAGCAATAAATATTTATTTTCCTTCTATAGTCAACTAAATAAGCTGAGGAGAAGAGTTTTATTAAACTATGAAAAACAAGCACAACCTTCATACCATGACTTGAGATGTTTTTCAACCTGAATAATAATATAGGGACAAAAATGTATGAGTCCCTGAAAACAGGTTCCTATAAAGTTCCTTAATTCATTTAAGAATCACACAACAGACCATTTTAATGTATTTCATGAAGTAAAATGAATAGCTGAAAACAATACACTCTAATAAACTCTGAATAATTCTAAAGCAATTTTGAATCATTTCATTAACTTTCTGAACTTTTCTTTACACAGTAAGTATATTACCAAAGGGAACTTGGTTCTCTCCAATCCCTACTTCTGCATATATAGGACAATTCAATTTATAGAAGTTGATGTTTTGCTCATCTTTATTTTAAAGATCTAAGAACCCTTCTTTTTCATGGATTAAAAGACTAAGTATTAAACATTAACTTGTACAAATGTTCTCTGGAAAAATCAAAATTTGCCACAGGAACCCTATTGAAATCAGAAGTGTAAATAGCTACTTAGGTATTATACACCATGGATTATATACAACAGCTGCTTTCACTCAACATCCTTTCTGGGTCCCCATGATAGGAAATGTGGCCAGCAAAGACCAGCCCCCACCATTTCCCTGTGACCTGCTGTCCTGACCACCAGGGAGGGCCCAGCAACCCTGAGGGGGAGGGTGGCCTCACTCCTGACACCAAGGCCTCTGCCTGGCGTGTAGACCTGGGTGAGCCATGGGCTTTCATCCTGATTGTCCTTCAGGCAGCCTTGTGCAGTGAAAATAGGAAAATGTCTGGAGCCAGAGTCCTGGGTTTTAATTCTAGCTCTAGTGCCTAAGAACTATGAGGCCTTTGGCCAGTCAGATAATCTCTGTGCTGTGGATAAAATACACAGAGCCGCCAATCTCTCAGACGGGAATCCTGCCAAAATGTATTACCACACCTTTAGCAAACACACACACAAAGTAACAAGAAGTCTTTCCTTATTGTTATTCTTCATTTTACTTGATAGCATTCTCATAATTCATTAACAATTCTAATACAAAAAACTCCTTTCCTTTTCCTAATCCCCTAAGCACCTTATTTCAATTTTTTAATTGAGGGAATTCTTATAAATGTGAATAGTTCTGCTCTAAACTGAGAGTGAGCAGCTCATCATACATACAGTAGAGCTCAAAAATGGAAGCTGTCACCTAAACTTCTTTTGGTTTTCAATAAACCTAAAATATCTGGGATACTGTATTCATTTCCTAGGGCTGACATAAACTACCATACACACATTTATTTAGTGGCTTAAGACAACAGAAATTTATTCTCACACAGTTCTGGAGGCGAGAAGTTCAAAATCCAGTTGTCTGCGGAGCCACACTCCCTCTGAAGGCTCTGGGGGAGACCTTCCTTGCCTTTTCCAGTTTCTGCTGACTCTTCCCATTCCTTGGCTTAACTTCAATCTCTGCCTCCATTGTCATGTGGTTTCCCCTGTGTTTCTCTATCTCAAATTTCCCTTTCCTTTCTCTTATAAAGACACCAGCTATTGGATTTAGAGCCCATCCTAAATTCAGGATTCCCTCATCCTGAGACCCTTAATTTAATCACATGTGCAAAAACACTACTTCCAAATAAGGTCACATTCACAGATACCAGAGATTAGGATGTGATCATATCTTTTTAGGAGATGCTACTTAACCCACTATAGGTGTTGCTCACAAAAGCTGCATAATTAATTCTCTAACAAGTTCAGGTTAACCTAGAATATTTTAACCCCAGATCAGCTTTTGCAAATCAAGTAAGTATGAGAAATTGATGGCAGTACATTCTTTTGATCAGTGTACCCTTAAAGTATCCAAGTAGATATATAAAATATCACTTCTGTGAAACCACTGGAGTGTAATTTTATTTGTAGTATGTGTATTTCTATACAATGATCTTGAATTTGTATATCACCTTAACTCACATTTTATAATCTGAGATAAGAAACTAAGGTATAAGTATCCCAAATTCATAAATGAGAAAACGATTCAAAGGTAATTTGCCCAAAACCACACAGCACAGAAGTGCTGGGGACAGAGTTCAAACCCCTGATTAATTTATTCAAAGATATTTACTGAATGCTCTGTATGTAAGACACACAAATCTGTAAAGAAACAGATCACCCCTGCCCTCATGGAGCTTACATTCTAGTAGAGACAAGAAGTTAAGAAATTCAAAATAATTACCAATTGTAATGCACTAAAAAAGAAGTACTCTGGGTAGTGAGATAAAGAGTAACGATTGTGTACGTGTGTGTGCATGTTTGTGTTTGAATGAGAGCCAGGGGTTCAGACAGCGTGTTTGGGGAAGGCCTCTTAAGGAGTAATTGGTGAGCCATAGCCTGAGGAAGAGGCAAAGCAGTCAGAAAAGACACCGGAAGAATATGCTAGGAAAAGAGAACAAGTGCATATTTAGGATGGCACAGACAAGACTCTTTGTAAACTATATCCTGGTTATCCCTCCAGGGTCATTTCTCGCCATTCTGCCCAACTTAAACTCTTCAGCCATCCATTTAGCATTGCTTTGCATCCCTTAAAACAGTGGCCTCTTGCCTCTGGCCTTTGGGTTAACTGTCTCAGTAGGCCTGCTTACACTCAGACTCCAGAGATTGCATTCTGCTTCCATATATAGTAAACATTCTCTACACTTGCATGAATGTCATGATTGCATTAAAATGGCAACATAATATTCCACTGAATACTGTCATAATTTACTATATTATCATTCAAATACTTTTAAATACTTAACGTTGTTTTTCAAAATAACATATATTAATTATATATAATACACTACACATTAAATGACATACATATAGTGTATTATATATAATTAATAAGAACATAATTTTTCAAAATACTACATAATGATAAAACAAATGTTCATTATGGCAAACTTTTAATTCCTGGAAGAGTTATTTATATCAAATTTTCAAAATGAAATACTAAGAGAAAATAAAATAATTTTAATCTTAGTTTGGAAAATAAAAATTTTCAAGATCAGCATATTTCAAAAAAATTTTATATACCTTACATGACAAACACTACTCTCCATCATTGACAAAGTTTCTATACACACACACACACACACACACACACACACACACACACACATACACAAACTCACCAATCACAGATATTAATATTTTAGGCATCCTTCCATGGCTTTTTATTCCTGATTAATAATCCTAAAAAGCTTACTTTACTCAAGCCCATGGACAATCAACCCAGATATGAGTGCTAACACACACTAGGTTAGAACTGTAAATATGGCACAGCTCACTGTGTGGCTATTGGAATACAGATGCAAACTATAAACTTTTCTACTTTAATGTCTTCCAAAAACATCAATGAACAGTGATTTAACAGTGATTTAGAATGTAGCTTCTTTCAACTTATCTTAATTTGTCAAGAAACTATTTGTATTTTAATCCATACAACTTAAAACATTTTATGTCTCTCTCTGTAAAGGAGAATTATACTGGCATTTGTCAGAAACTGACACTTTTTCAAGCATCAAGGAATTCTTTGTAGCCCAATAGTTTGGGATTTGATTAAATGTCCAGGTCTACTTTTTTCACATTCTTAAGGCAAATATCAAAAATGCAAAAACCTTCAAGGGCTGAGCTAGCAGTATATCTACATGAAGTGGGGAGCTGGGTTGGAAACACAACTAGACTGTTCTCTAGACTGCCTTCTACTTATAGTAGTGTATACTAATAGTTGTGGCTTGGGAAGTAGGCATTTGCTCTACTTAAAACCTAACAAAGTCAGAAAGCCAGTCTTGATTGTTTGCTCTCGGAGACTGTTCCCAATCTATAAGAGAGTAAGAGATCCAATCCTGTATTTTCATACATATATAGAGAGAGAGTTTTCATTATTTTTAAAGACTGTGGCCAGGCACGGTGGCTCACACCTATAATCCCAGCACTTTGGGAGGCTGAGGCAGGCGGTTCACGAGGTCAGGAGTTCGAGACCAGCCTAGCCAACATAGTGAAACCCCATCTCTACTAAAAATACAAAAATTAGCCAGGCATGGGGGTACACGCCTGTAGTCCCAGCTACTCGGGAGAATAGGCAGGAGAATTGCTTGAACCTGGGAGGCAGAGGTTGTGGTGAGCTGAGATCCATGCCACTGCATTCCAGCCTGGGTGACCGAGTGAGACTCCGTCTCAAAAAAAAAAAAAAAAAAAGAGAGAGAGAGAGAGAGAGACTGCTTTGGTGTAGAAATACAAGATAAATTTGCTTTAGCAATTACACAGAATTTTGGGTTCCTCTATTCTGTGATTTGGGGAATCTCCATCCCATAACATCATGTTGCATACCCTAAATACATAGAATTATATTGTATACATTTAATGTAAATGTCTAATATGTCTAATACGACACTTTATTACCTACCAAGTATTATTTACTGAGCTACTAATAACAACATCAAACACCGTGAGTATTCACTATGTTCCAGGTGCTGGCCAGATGTTTTACATATTACTTCATTTAATTCCCACAACAAATTCACCAAGTAGGCATTATAATCACCATGGTGGCAATACACTGGTGAGACTCACGGTATACCCACCATGTGAACCAACTAGATGAGAAAATACATCTCTCTCCTTCACTGCATCTACTATGAGGAATCATCCTCACGTGGTGCTTACCGTCTGATGCAGAAGCATGGCAGAGGCTGCTAGGAGAATATCCATTCTCCTGTCTGCCTACGAGCAGAAGATCTATTTTGTTCAGGGTGGCAATGTGCTAAAACACTATATTTCCCAGCTTATCTCAGTGCTAGAGGTGGTCATATCACACAGTTTTGGTCTAAATGATGCAAGCAGGAGCTTACTAAAGACTTCTGATAAAGTTGTATTTCTTTTTTTTTTTTGAGACGGAGTCTTGCTCTGTTGCCCAGGCTGGAGTTCAGCGGCACAATCTAGGCTCACTGCAAGCTCCGCCTCCCGGGTTCACGCCATTCTCCTGCCTCAGCCTCCCAAGTAGCTGGGACTACAGGCACCCGCCACCACGCCCGGCTAATTTTTGTATTTTTAGTAGAGACGGGGTTTCGCCTTGTTAGCCAGGATGGTCTCAATCTCCTGATCTCGTGATCTGCCCACCTCCGCCTCCCAAAGTGCTGGGATTACAGGCGTGAGCCACCACGCTCGGCCTGAAGTTGTATTTCTTAAAAGTTTATAGACACCATCCTTTTCTCCATGCCTCCTTTTTCCCTCCTAATGTTTGGGACCAGGAGGAAAAGGCCAAAGGGATCACAAAGACTCAGCCCTGATGCTCTTGAACTTCTAAACCCACGCCAGCAACCAGCTTTTCATGAGTCAAAACCAAATAATCCTAATCACGATTAAGCCACTGTAAGGTCTCTGTTACAGTCTGAGGTAGTTCCTAAATGGTATGGGGTAACTGCAAATACTTTAAAGGGCTAAATTAAGCAGAAGAATTGTGGTACATGATCTTCAGTATGGAAGTACCCAGGTTGTAGGTTCCACAATGGAGCTCTGGTGTCAGGCCATGTACAGGTTTTTAATCTTAGCCCAATGATGTGGTCAGTGTTATATTACAGTGACAAGCCTCATGGACAGTAGACAGACATACCAATTACCTTCTAGGCTTTGAATTCTTAGCAATAAACTGCCAGATCAAATTATGTTTCAGTAATTATTCTGAACTGAGAAAAACTGGAAGTAGGGGAAGGAGGAGAAGCTAATCAAGGTGAAGCACTTAATACCAAAGGCACTCAATAATTAATATAGAAAACATCAGCAACTACAACTGTACTGTAGGCAGAGGATATAATGAAATATCTGACCCGGACATGTCTTGTTATATTCAAATCAAGCTGGTATTTACTGAGTTTCAGGTTTACTGTAAGACATAATTTCACACAAAGTATCTGGGAGTGAAATACTTCAGGGACTGGTGTAGAGACTGATGAAGAGTCACTGGGCTCCTCTTCAGTATGAATTGCTAAATTCACAGTTAGAACATGTCTTCAATATTTATATTATTTTTGTATATGAACACAACAATCGCCATATAAGTCCTTGAGGTAAGGAACTTCATTATCTTCATTTCAATATCCCTAGTACCTATGTAGCAAGTGATAGGCATTCAATAAATATTATATGAGGCAAGAAATGCCTCAATTTTATTTAAAAGTCTTCAGCATTAAGATTAAAACATACACATACAATGGAAAACAAAACAAGCTTCAAAGGCACTCCCACCTGACATGAAAATAAGTCCAAAATATATTATTAAATTTAAAATGGCAAGCTGTAAACAAGTAAATTTATAGAAAAGTCTTAAAGGATACACCATAGTGGTTCCTTTGGTTTTGAGGGTGTCTTTTTTTGTAATGAGGAGCAATAGGAAACTTTTTAGTTTATATAAAATTCTATGTATTTCAAATATGCATATATATTTGTATGTGTATATATACATATACACATTCATACACATTTTTTAAACACAGATTCTATAAGGCACTTAAAATAATTGTTTAAATTACCTGATGAAAGTGTATTACCCAAATAGTCTAATTTAAAAAATGAAATTACAAAAATAGTCTACAGTATAAAATCCTTACATTTCCCTTCATATTACTATAAAGCTTCAATTTTATGTTTCAATAAATTACTATTTGAGATCCAAACACATATTGGATGCTGAAAAAGAAAAAGAAAGAGTTCTCTCTATTCCACTAGCCGTTAATTTTTTACACTTTGTTATGGTCTGCTTTCCATTTGCTGGGTAATATCTTTATTACAGACTAAATCCCTCATGGCTTCAAAAGGAAATTTTCCATTAGAAAGTAGTCAAGTGTTGAAAGGAAGGTGAGCAAGCCCATAGAAAAATACAAGTTTAGGGAAATGTTCTATTTTCTAATGACAGGGAGAAAAAATCTATTTCAATGCCTGCCCTCTCTACATAATGTAACTTGATTTTATTTCTGAATATTTTTTACAGATTGCTCCCATGCTTCAGAAAATACACTTCTATGCAGAGCCAGATACTGATTTTAAAATAAGGCAATAATATTAAGATAACCCTTTTCTCATGTTAGAGTTGATCACAGTAATTTGCAATTTTAAATGTCCTAAATAATATAAAGAGGAAAGTAAGTACCAGTGTAGAAGTTCAAGATTCTAAAAATTATGAGCACTTTTTTCACATTTCCTCTGATAACTAGTTTATGTTTTAAATGAAGGTATGTTTTTGGAAGTAATACCGAAAGTTTTCAAGTTCCCATTTATGTACTTTCTATTTTAAACATACCAGGGGAACTTGTATACCTAGAGGTGGCAGTGATAATTTGTTAAATATGTAAAGTTTCACCTTCCACAACAAATGTTACATATGTTGTTTGCCTTTTCTTTTTGATAGGTATTATCCCCATTTCTTGGATAAGGAATCTAACATGTCATAAGTTACACATTTTGCTCAGACAGAGAATCAAGTCATATTTTGAACTCAGATGTATCTGAATTTAAAAGTCTGCTCTTCTGATGCTTTTTATTTGGAACTATTTTGTAAAGTGAAAATTCATGTCCAAGTTGGCTTCATTTCACTTCATAGATCAGGCTTAAAGCCTGGCACACCTGCATAAAATAATTGAAACTCCAGTTTAAAAAACATTTCAAAACTGAAATTATTCACTGATTATTTATATTAGATAATATTTTTCGTAGAGCAGGATTCACTTAAAAGAAGTGTTCATCTGAATAAACTTTAATTATGACATGTGGAACAAAAGAAGAATAAAAATACATTTATTAATTAAATGTGGTACACTAATAGTCAAAATTTTGTTACAGGTCAAAGACCATTCCAAGGTTTCCAGAGTCTATTGTGTTGTTTGTTTTTTGGGGGGAGTCTAGAGCAGGGACACGTTATCTGTGCACAAAAATGCAAACAAAATATTTTAGGTCTCCTCATAAGCATAATGCTAGTGTAATGCTCTGTTAATTTCAAGCAATCACTTTCCAGCACTTATGATCTACCATCTCATTTAGAAATTCAAATTCAAACTAATAAACATGGATCTTGATGAATTTTTTGGAAGCAAAATGATAAAATGATTTTAAAACATAATATCAAAGCACAAGAAAACATAATAAAAAAGGAGGAAATGTACTTAGGGGCATACTTTCGGCAATGATGAAAATCTATGTAATGTTTTTAATTTACATTCACAATTTATTTGTAATCTTTGCTTCTGAGAATGTTACCTGGAGGAAAAAATTATAATCAAATTTAACTGACTTAAAATAACCAGAAATAAAAGCATATATTTAGGAGAATCTTCTAAGCTTATAAACTTCAATGCATGTGGAGAATTAGATGGTTCCAAACTCATGTATTAGATGTTTAGCAAATTATGTCAGTATACAAAGTTACTGAACTATTAAATTTCAAATACTTTATATACTTGAAGATTAATTTCTAGAAAGACAGTGGTGTTAAAATTGTCTTCTGCTCATATAACATCCAAACAATCCAAAATAAATTTATTTTTCTTAAAGAAGAGTCAATAGAGGGAAATAGATCATAACTGACAATTTGACATGTTATATGCCTTTGTATAGAAAGATACACTAGTCTCACCATAGGGCTACACAAAAAGAGCACTGGACACAGCCATAACCCTTTTCTCTCCAACTCTCAAGGGTAAAGATATCTTGCAAATATTTTGCCAACTATGCAGATGTGCAGCATGTGTACACACACATCTCTTTCTCACACATTCCCAAGCTGGGACTAGGAAAGGGACAGTAGGTTCAAGGCATACCTGTCCACCACCAGGACCACATCACCTCTTGTTACGTCCACACTTGTAGGGAATGCACAAAGACTTTGCTTCTCCCTAGGGAAGGATTTCACTTTTGAAAGTTACCAAGTTGAAAAAATTTCCACTGCAACAAGGAGTAAAGAAGACTCCTTGAACTACTTATACCTGAGTTTTACCCACACTAAGAACTGGCCTATTTCCAGCCACGTTTGAATGCTTTATACTGATAAAAATTTGAGAGACCTTTGGAATTTCAAAGCACTTTACAAATGTAACCTCTCTCTCAGGGGAAGTTAGAGAAAATCTCCAAAGGGAAGTAACTACTTCATACGCAAAGGGCAGGTGAACTGCTGTGGGGGACTCAGAGTGAGTCTGACGCACAGGTGCCCTGTCACGGCCTTGCTGGCCTTGCCACTATTCTCCAACTCAGACTTCCCAAGTCTCAGTAAGAAGAGTCAACCAGGCGTAGTGGCTCACACCTGTCATTCCAGAAGTTTGGGAGGCAGAGGCAGGTGGATAACTTGAGGTCAGACGTTTAAGACCAGCCTGGGCAGCATAGCATGACCCTGTCTCTGCAAAGGGTTTTGGGTTTAAAAAAAAAAAAAAAAATTAATTTAGCCAGGTGCAATGGTACCTTCCTGCAGTCCCAGCTACTTGGAAGCCTGAGGTAGGAGGACTGCTTGAGCCCAGGAGATTGAGGCTGTAGTGAGTTGTGATCACACCACTGTACTCCAGCCTGGGCAAGAGAGGGAGACTGTCTCAAAACAAACAAACAAACAAACAAAAAGTGAACAAGAGGATAAAAGCACTGTCTTCATGAGGCACGCATTCTAGAAGGGAGGAGAGTTAAACAAGTAATAATAAAATAGCAGTAGTAATAATAACAATACTAAAAATATACACATTTTGATGGAGAAGTATGAAGAGTGGTAAGTATAGAGAAGGGGAATTTAAGGTCAGAGTTTAGAATGCCTTCTGGATGGAGAAGTTTAAGCTGATCCCTGGAGTACTAACCGGTAGTACGCAGACGTGAGCAAGGATGTTGTGGTGGTTAGGAAGTATGGAAAGATAATTACCCCAGGCAGAGAAAACTACCCACAAGTGAGAGTATATACATACTGCTGGAAAACCTGGAGAAATTAAGCCCACCTGGAACTAAGTTGTGAGAGAGGAGGTAAGAGATGAGACAAAGAGCTCCTCAGAGCCAGGTCAGGGTCTTGCAGGCCCTATTACAAGTCTGGTCTTTTTATCCTAAGAGAAATAGGAGGCCGGCGAAAGCTTTAAGAATCTGACTGATAGGATCCTAAATATTTACATTTAGGAGTTTTCAAATACTAAACTCTAAGAATGTTAACATAAAACAATTCATTGCTGTCCAAGGTAATTATTAAGAAAAAATCTGTTTCAATTTCTTAACCATCAGAATGTGTGGCCTAGAAAACGCAAAGTAAGTACAGGATCAGTGTTAAAGTCTGACAGTCGATAGTTACAGGGCGATGTGAATTTAAGCTGCGTAATTATTGGACTTACATGTTTTAGCCTAAGAAAATGTAACGGCAAGTATTAAAAATACGTCTTAATTAAATCATGACAACCATTTGCAAAGAGTTAACGTTTACAGAAGTGCCAGGCACTGCGCTAATGGATCTGTAGGTATTATTCATTTAATCTTCACAACTACCGAGTAAATTAAGCAGATTATCACAAATGGAGAAACTGAGGCTTATAGAAATTAATAACTTTTCCAAGATCAATACTAACAACTATCCAGAGCCAGAATTCAAACCCAAGCAGTGTAATTTCAATCCAGTCACTACACAGTACTCAAAGTCACAGTTTGTTAGGAAGATGGCATTTATAATACAGGAGAAACGTGGTCTAGTAACAACAGAAACCCCCGCTACATGTAGGGTTCACTTGATCATTTTATTCAACTAAAGAAAGTCTTAAAATCAGAGTCAATGGCCATAAGTGGCTTATAAGATTGTAAAAATATATCTTTTTCATGTGTTTTCCCATATAAAAATAATTTTATCATGCTTCTCAAACATATAATTAGTTTTGGTTTACTTTTGTGAAATTTTATTGATCCATTCATTAAATAGCTTATTCTTCAAATAAAACAGTGTTAAAGTCTGTATAAATTACCAGAGACAGGATTTCAGTCGACTTCCAAGTATGCCAAAAAGCTTTTCTCATAGTTCTAGAATATCATTTGCAAGCATACACACATAATGAATCTAAATGAATGTAAATCACTCAAATCTATCAGAGGCCCTACTTCATTAGGAATACATCCTTCTAAAGAAATTAGTTCACCATTCCATTTTTACATTAGTTAGGAGCTCTTTCAATTATTTTAGTCTTACTGAAGTACTGTAAAATGGCACACATCGATATCCTTGTCCCATCACTATTTACTACTGGAATGATGTTCAATCCTGACTTTTAACACTAATATTAGAGTATTTTCTTCCAATAATATATATTAGCAAGTTAACGTAAAGAAAGTCCCGATAACCTGTTAGCATGCTCTCAGTAAAACCTTCCTGGAAGTTAAAAAAGCAACAGTTTTTAGATTAGATTTTCAGAGCACACCAAAAGCAGAAACTACGCACACCCTTAGAAGAGCACTCCCTCCTACCTATCTCCTCCGGCTATTGTGCTGAAGCAGGAGGCAACCCAACATGTGACCGAATCAATACCCTTAGCTACAAAATAAAAAGGTTCTTTATTAGCTATCACATTTGAACTAGCAGGGGACCACTACCTCTAAGTGAACGTGTTTCGAGTTTTCATCAAAACAGAGGAAAGGGGTGTTACATGTCACAGAAGGGCCAAGCCAGGCCTCAACGAATTAGAGAAAATGATCAAAATAATTAATTATATTGATCAGTGCTAGCCAGTTATCAGGTAACTGATAAAAAACAAATATATGTGATAGGAACATAAACTAGATTTCCATCCTCTCTTTTAAGGTGACTATAGAGGTAGGTTCTCTAAAATTCAGATATCTTATTTGTAGGATTTTCAGTAGAGTTTTATCTTGATTTCCCCCTCCTCCAAGTTTTATATACCTGGAAGGCACAGATCATTCTATGTTTCTTTATACTCCACAGCATCAAACTCATGTTTTTAAACTCACTGAAATGATCAAGTCATCCACTAAAACCTTATAATTCAAAGATACTTTCTTTTACAAAAAATGCTGAACCACATTTCTTGCTGATCAACAGGTATCTTTACCAATAGGCAACCATTTTAACTATTTAATTATCTATTTATGAAAACAGACTGTAGAAAACAGAAAATAAAAGTGTTAAGAAAAAATGAAATCACCCATAATATCACCATTCAGAGAAATATTTAGTGTATTTCATCTAATTGATCTATTAATACATCTAAGACTGTGTATTTCTGCATATATAAGAAGTACTGAGATCATGCTATATATATTGTTTTATACCCTGGTTTTTTTCACTCAGTATTATAAGAAGCAGCATTTTCCTGTATCTTGAAAGTTATCAGAAATATTTGAAACATCTACTAGTCCTAAATAATAGCAACATACCAAACTTTGTTGAATAATTCTATTAGTTGTTGTTTTCTAGGTCTTGCTCATACTGCAATGAATTTTTGTAAATGTTTGTCCAAATTTCTCATTATTCCCCTAGGATCATTTCCTAGAAGTGGAGATATTGGGTCAAAGGGTAAAGAAACAAGGCTCCTAGCATATTGCCAAACGGCTTTCCAGAAAGGATATCCCAGTTTAGACTGTCATTAGGAGAATATGTGCATTTCTCATTTATAAAAGCAAACTATTCTAAAAATTTTGTCAATATGAAAAGCAAGGAATAGGTTTGTCGTAATTATGTCTTTGATATTGAGATAAAATCTTAAGTTTATTAGCCTTTTATATTTTCTCTTCTGTCTCTAAAAATTCTTGGTGTTTTTCCTTATCAAGTTGAGCCATGAACTATTCAGCACCTAATTTAAATAACCCATGACTTGCCACCTTCAGGGATAGTCACATGTTCCCAAGTCTTCATCCACTAGACTTAGGCCTTATCTGTCTTGTCATAATGTTATCTTTGTCAAAACTTTTAAACCTAAACTTCACCTTTTCTGATGGACCTTTTCTTAGGTGACAGTAAGCATATTAGAAATGTTATTTTTCTTTTCCAAAGAATTAGCTACCTAAAAAATTATCACTAATTATTAAGAATTTCCAAGTTAGTTGTTTGAAAATTGAGCATATTATATAATAAAATGTTTATTGAAAATATATTAAAATGAAAATATATCCATATTTAAACTTCATGCAAAATATTTTTTGCCTAGCAGGTCCTTTTAACTATTATATCTCAAATAGGTTCATGGTACAATGTCCCAAAGTAGGTAATTTACTAACTCAGTCCTAAATTCTGTTTTTTAACCAGTGATTTTTCCTTAGGAATGTAAGGAAAATATACTTTCTCTTCGCTAAAAATTCCCCTACACATAATTGAAAATTGGAGAATTTCCCTCTAATCACAAGAGAAGGATGAATCTAAATGACATAATGTCTATAAAGTCCTTTAAACTGTGTTTTTCTAAACTGCATAAATTCCAATAACTACCATTATACATGATGTTTTCTATAAAAGCTATTAAGTACAAGTCACATAAAAAATTAGGTACCTTTAAAAAACAATGTTTATTTTTCAATGTCTGAATTGTTAAATTCAAAAACCATGTCCAACTTTTAGAAAATATGCTAATAATCTTGTGTATACATGTAAATTTCCCATTGTTATGAAATGTAAGTTGTAATCAAATGCTATCTAAACTCAGTTCATCTCAAACCAGCTGGCTGCTTCTCACCCATACCATTCCAAGTCAAGTTACCTATGCTTTCAATGAATGAAACAGTGCTTAAGTTATCTAACAATAAAGTTTTGAATACAAGTGATTAAAATGAGGCAATGGACAGAGAAGTCTCCAAGAAACTACACCATCCTCCAAGAATTAACAAATCCAGATTTTCTCAAATCTTCAGTTCACAGTATATTCCCCTTTAGATGAGCAATAACAGCAGTTTATGGGCTTCAAATTTAATGAGACTTAATTCAGGGAACTGTTAACACTACATCCTAGTTTAATTGCAGAAACTTAAATCAAAGTTTAAAATACAGAAATAAAATTAAAATACAACCTGGTGTCTTGTGACCTACGTACATGGCCGGGGACCTTTCACTATAACTCAAAGAAGCAGAATTCCTAAAAGAATGTATTTTTCTTACCTATCCGCGAGTTAACATGAACATCTTAGACTGAGAGGGGAAAAAAGGTCACTCCAAGCAGTGAGTATTTGTATACTGGCCATTCAGATTTCTTTCTTACCTAAAATAATTGAGGTTATAATGCTATAATTCATGTGCCCACAGAGTACAAGAGTATCACATATCATTTGGCCAGGAGTAGTGACAAAAATATGCTTTACAGACTACTGTCAGGGTTCAGATACACAGAACACATATAGTCACCAAAGACATAAGCCAAACTAAACCTTACGAGGAAATCTCAGATAATCTTCAGTACTCCGACCCTCGACTCAATGTCATCTTATACAATTTGGGAGACCTAAATTGCAGTTTCTTGCTATATTCCAACTACACATTTTTTAGTTGCAGCAAGAGCTTAATGTCTTTCATTTTGGCTGGTTGCATCAACTGCCCGTCCCCCACCCACCACTGGCCCAAACAAAGAATCAAAGAAACTGGCTCTAGGTTCCAAACTATTTTTGTTTTGGGGCACAGCAATTGGTAGCAAATCCTCCTGGCTATGACCACATTTTGTTGTTGCTGTCACTTGCGGAAAAAATTCAAATACAGAAGAGGAGAAGCAATAATATAGCATGTAACAAAATATCCATATACTTAATACTTAGATTTAAAAGATGTTAACATTTAATGAAATCCAAATCCAATTCAAATATTTTTCAAAATAAAATTAAAATATTACAGACAAGGGTAATGTTTTTGTTCCCTTGTCCCTCCCTCTCCAGGGTCAAGCACTAATTAAATTTTGCTTGATATCTTTGTTCTGTATTTTTATACTTCTATTATATGCACACGTAAACAAATGGACATATTCTATGTGGTTTTAGATTTTTATATAAACAGCATCACGAGGTCTATATTGCTCGACACTCTGCTTTTTCTTTCTTTTTAATTCAACACAACGCTATTGAGATCTATCCTTAAACCTTCTGGACAGTGTCGTCCTACTCACATCATCTTCAGACAATGTCACATCAAAAGATACTTATGTAAGGTGCCATATGCATAGACAACCAGAGCAAGCTCTAAGATTAACTACTAAACAGGCAAAATCTAGTCTTCAGTGTTGCTAAAATAAATAGTTTTCCTTTATCTTGCTCCCTCTGCAACACATACCAAGATGAAGTAACCCCAGGCCTCCTCTTCCTCTCCTACCACATTCTTCCCAAGTAAAGAATAAGAAAATCCGCTTATAAAACTTAACACCGCACATTTTAGGGAGACAGCACCAATTTAAAAAAGGGGGTTTCCGGGTTGGTCAGAGCTGGGCTATAACACATCCCGTTGTTGCATTTACTAGTTGTGTCATCCTGGCCAAGCTACTCACCCTCTCAAAAGTGTTAAGTTTCCTCATCAGCAAAGCAGGGTTATCACACCTGTCTCCTGGGGTCACCAGAGGGACTAATGCCTGGAAAGCACATCACAACTGAGACTCAGTGAACACAATAAACATCCAAGGCAGCACTGACCATTGCTGCACACACCCTCCTCTGTAGACACCAGTGGGTGGCTTTCATTCTTTGCAGGGAGTGGGGGGTGGAGCTGTGCCATTCTTATTGTTAAGAAAGCAATGTATCCCCTTAACCACTTATTTTCCTGGGACTGACTTATTCCTAAAATTACAGTGAAAATTGGTTAAATTTCAGAAGACTGAAACTACATTAGAATACATAAGTGAAGTAAAAAAAGATCAAGCTGGAATTCTAACCAGATTTTTGGCTAAGTATTCACAGTTTGGAGATTCAGATTTAGCCTTTCAATAATAAAATGCAGGCACTGTCTATTGGTAATTTAAATGGAAGAGAGATGCAAAAACAAGAGAAATGTGGAGAAGGAGTAAAAAAAATGCTCCTTCCTTTATTAGGAACAAAAATTAGCTTCATCTAAGAGTCTTATAATGGCAACTTGAACTGTATTTTCAAAAACTCAACTGTCAGCACATTCTAGGCTTACATTCTTTTACTTATTTATATTTTCTAAAAGCATATAATTTTTATCTTTTAATCTGTGACTGAACTCTCCCTCTCTGACCCAGACCACATCACTGTGAATATGCACATACACACACACACACACACACGCACCCCTTAGGCTTCATCCCAAAAGGACGACTGAGTGTTCCATCACACCCCAAGTGACAAACTGTTGAGAGTTTAGAGCAGAAATACATATCATTTGAGCTTTTCCAGTCTGTGTGGCCTTGTATTTACTTTCAAAAGAAGTTTAAGATAGCAATCTAAATCTGCAATGAATAACTGATCAAGACTAGAAGTGTCCCCTGTGTTATCTTTCCACACAAGCATAATATTTTCATAAATATTTGAACCTCAAAACCAAGTAAGAAATAAACAGCTCCAACTTCTGTATTTTATCTAGTATTTATTGGAAGCTTCTAGACAGCTATGTAGCACTCACTCTTGGTAAGTCACAGGGTATAACTGTTTTCTGTTCTTAGCCTCTTAAATATCATAGGAAATCATCCCTATTACTGTGAGGATCATTTTAGAGGATGGTAGTAGAAATGCATCATTTCCTAAAGTAACTACTATGTTTCCAAAAAACAAATTCTTTTATCAACTGCTACATGAAAAGCTTTGAGATTTAAAGAAAAATAGAAACACAACTGCAAGAATACATTGAAAAATGCCTTCATGAACTTAGAGAGGGGTTTCTTAGGCAAAGGATACAAAGAAGCACAAACCTTAAGCAGTAAAAATTGAAATTTTGATGACATCAAAATTTAAAGCATCTGTATGAAAAAGAACACTATAACAAAGTTAAAGCACAAGCAGTAGACTGGGAGAGCATATTTTCAACTCACATAACCAAAAGTTTAATGCGCAGATTAATACCTCTGACAAATCAATAAACAGACATCAAGTCACAAGTAATATAGGTAAATAGGATATGAACAGCAATTTATAGAAGAGTAAACTCAGTCTGATAAACCTATGAAAATGTGCCCAACTTTCCTGTAATGAGGAGATTCACATTTAAATTACAAATGATACACTACTTCCCACCCACAATACAAAGCGTAAGCAAGGACGTGGCAAATCAGTACCTTACACATACTGATGAGAACGTAAACTAGTACAAACATACTGGCAGGCATTACGCAAAGTTTATAAAATGCAAGATGTATACATTTCTTCATTACACATAAATTCTAATTATACATCCTAGAGAAATCTTTGCTCTTGTGTATAAGCAGACATTTACAAAATTTGTCTCTGCAGCACTATTTTTATCAGCAATAAAACTGGAAACAATCTACATGTCCATTAATAGGGAACTAGATAAGTGATAGAATACTATCAGGCAATTACAGTAAAATAAACCACATCTAAATGTATCATCACACACAGAGCTCAAAAATCATTAGATGTTTTGCAAGGGTAAGATTCCATTTATGTAAAATTGCTAAACATATGCATATACCTGTATATGTAGGATAAAAACATGGGCAGAAAATACATATGACATTCTTGACTTGGACTGCTTCTGCAAAGACAGGGAGGAAGTGAAAAGGGTGGGGAAGGGATCCAAATCTGATTTGAACTTTGTCTGTAATATTCTGTCTCTCACTTAAAGAAAGATCTGAACCCAGTGAAAAATTAACATTTGTTAACTCTGGGGAGCAAATTATGAGTACTATTATTTTGCTTTTGTTAATTAATTTAAAAATAATAAAGAGATAAATAAGGCATCATATGAAAATTCCCAACCCCTGTCTAGATATGGCCTCTGTTCAACTAATTCAACTTTCCAGGAGATAACTATAATCTACCTTGATCGTTACCGATCTCAAATAATTGCATTTTGACCTTAATGTTATTTTTGAAAAAATATACTCAAAAATTATTACCAATAGGTCAGACTTAAATACATTAAAGACTTGTGGAAAATAATGTCACATATACTGATGTTAGACATGAGAGCTTCTGAAAGGAAATTTATGTGATAATTATTTTTCCTTTACCTTTTGCCTTACAAAATATTTAGTTTTTACTATAAAAATACTACTTAGCAATAACAGCTGAATAAATCATAAATGTAAATCTAGATAAGTCACTATTTCCATGTCCAGAGACTCCATGAATACTCAGTCAGCAGGCCAATTACAAACCATGAAGTTATTAACAGTATTAGGGTTATTAACAAAAGTATTTTTAAAACGGTAAGTTTTTCATGATATGCATAAATGCAAATCTTTAAAATATTTTGCAACTGATTTGCCTACAGAAAAATCTATTAGGCTCAAATTTTCCAGTGATTCACCTAATACCAATTAATAAATAAAACTCCTCCTATTTACTCAGTTAACTTTGCCTCATCTCATTAAGTGAAAGGATCATTATGTAAGAACAGTGCAACTTAAAATAATAAACAGAAAAGAAAAGAAAAAGCAAAGGATTGTCAATCTAACCTAAAGAACCTGAAAGAACCATTCTTACAGGATCACAGGAACTGAAGGAGTCAAATTTCAGGCCTGATAGAATGATGGAGCAGGAGGAAAGATCATTAATAGAGAGGAGAAATAAATGTTAGAATAATGATTTTTATGCAGTATTTTTATTCTGCCCTAATAGCTCTTTAAAGTCTCTCTATTCGCTTAGGAAATAAACTATACTATGAAAAATGTATTTTATTCATCATGATTGCTTTTCAGATTATTATAAACAAACAATTTCATTTGCTCTCAAGTGGTTTTAATAGATGTTACAACAAACAGCCCCATAACTTTAAAGAATCTACAAGCAGGCAAAAACCTGCAACAAAAAAAGCAGCATTCTGAGGGGGCATGTGCAGGGTCCATGCCTCCCTCCACCCATCAGTCTAGGGCTGGTTTAGGAAGCAAGACAAATGTATTCATGAAGCCTAGATCCTAACTGAACAAAATGCTCATCAGCCCAGAACTCTTTACTTCTCTGTGAAAATGGTAGTGCCATCTGGAGGCAAAGATGATCTTGTTCTTACATGTGAGAGATTTATTACATTCTCAAATAAAATCATTACTGCTGCTCTTTTAATAATTTTTTGTGCTAGAAACAATACATTCTCATTGTAGAAAATTTGGTAAATACAAAAAGAAAAATTAACAAAGCAGTAATCCTATTCCTCATAGACAAACACCACTGACTTTGAGGCATTTTCTTCCACTAAGAAAAAAATACATGCATTTCTTCCCACTGAGAATAAAATATACACATACATAACTGTGCATACACAAATTCTGTCTATAGAGCTGCATATCATAACATTAAATATAAAAAATAAATTGTAATGATTTCCTATAAATTTTCTTCACAGATATAGCTGCATTTTTATATCATAATAAGAAAAAAATAAGTTTACCAAGATTTGGCTAATTGCCAATTCACTGGGAAAAAAGTTATTTAAATTTTTGTAAATTATACTAAATTAACACCATTATACATAAATCTTTTTCCATATGTATAACAATTTCCTGATGACACACTCCTAGAAACTGGATCTTTTGAGGTATATAAAGACAATGATAATAATAATATAGCAAATACATTTATGTAGGACTTACTATGGGACAAGCACTTTTCTAAGCACTTTACATATTCTAACTAACTGAGTCCTTATAACAGTACTGTTTGGTACATTCTATCATCTCCATTTTACAGATGAGAACATTGAGGCACCAAAAGGTTAATAAATAATTTGCCTAAGATCACACAGCTGGTAAAGTGGTAAAACTGAGGACACCTGGCTGAAGAGTCCATGCTCTGGAATCACATTACACTACTTCTGACAGTGCATGCTGCCAAATTACTTGTGTCTCTTTCTACTCTCCACTGGACTCCATCCAAGAATGATGGTCTCAATGCTCCCTACCCACCATTTGCTTTTTCTGAAAATCCAATTTAAAATGATACCAAATTGTTGCTTTCACTTCTATTTCTCTATTTAGTAGCATGACTAAACAGTTTAGAAGTTCATAAACTCCATATGTATCTGCTTTTTTTTTTCTTTTTTTTTAAGGTGAAGTTTTGTTCTTGTTGCCCAGGCTGGAGTGCAATGGCACAATCTTGGCTCACTGCAACCTCCACCTCCCAGGTTCAAGTGATTCTCCTGCCTCAGCCTCCTGAGTAGCTGGGATTACAGGTGCCTGCCACCATGCCCAGCTAATTTTTTGTATTTTTAGTAGAGATGGGGGTTTCACCATGTTGGCCAGGCTGGTCTCGAACTCCTGACCTCAGGTGATCCACCCGCCTCCGCCTCGCAAAGTGCTGGGATTACAGGCATGAGCCACCGCACCTGGCCTGTATTTGCTTTTCTATGAGCTGCCTGTTCATGTCTTTTTCTTGTTTTTTTCCCTCCTCTCTTGGAAGTCTTCATGGTCTTCTTATCGATAAGTATTATCTCTTATTATGGAGATATCAACCTACATATCATTTCCCATATTTTGTCTTAATTTTGTTTGGCATATGGGAATTTTGAATTTTTATATAATCAAAACGTTCAGTGTATGTATGCATGTGTGTATGCATGCGTGCACACACGTACTTCCTTCTACCGCTCTCTTCTTATGAAGAGACTTCTCTATCCAAGAGTCAGATATGTGTTCAACTCAGTGTTTTTCTCAATTGAGGTTCTCTTTAAACCATCTGGAAATTATCTAGTGTATGGTGTTGGCATTATATCTTAAACATAGTGAGATTGTAAAGACTTGATACTATAGATGGTTTTATATAATATGTTTTTATCTTCATGCAGTTTTTAGAATAGACGGCAACATATGCTGACTTATTACAACAGAATTACTCAATCTGAGAGAAAGTTATAATCTAAGACACTTCTATTCTGGTTACAGGCACATCAAAAACATCTCAAACATGAAATTTATTCTTACCTTTAAAAACCCACAGAGCAAAAGCTCTCATGGGCCTTCCCAAAACAATAATTCCAGCCCAGTGTTTAACAATAATATAAAATCAGCAGATTTTTCATAGCTGATTTAAATCCCTAACAGCGTTTCTTTTGTTTTTATTTCTGTTGTCCAAAGAAGATACTATATATTTTGCAATCACCTGCTTAACAGTGCTTATATTTGAATAGCATTATATATTTAGTGACGTTTAATGTGTGGGGAAGAGGGAAAGATTTCTGACACGTTTACTGGCTTCTCAGGCTTTCCTCTAAAGCACAGGTCCCTATAATCAGAACACTAGACAACAGGGCATGATCAGTTATGAGTTGTATGCCAAGTAATTTGTTAATAATACTGATGTTTGTGAATGACATACTGTCACAACAGAAACACAGAAAGGGTCCATGATTCTTCCTATAATAAAGCCACTCTGGTTTACATTCTGATGGTTTTCACAAGTGAGAAAAGAGGCAGAGATGAAAACCATCACAGTACATCACTGCGCAGCCTATCTTATCTATGTTATAGTCCATAATAAGCAATTCTTACTGAGTCATATTTCTATGCTGAGTATTGATTTTTATGAATATCACAAAAACAAAACTTGTGCTATTTGCTTTACTGCCCCCACACACATACCCACACAATGCTTTTCAATCAAACCACCACGGAGCATGTGATATATGTAAATGTTAATCTTCATTTGTATTGCTCTAAAAAAAGAGTTTAAAAATCACTAAGATATCTTCATGATAATCTCTATTTTTGAAATTCAGAGAAGAATACAGTTCTCAATTAAAGCTCTCACAAGGGCACAAAGAAATAGAAGAATTTCCTCTCTCTAAAATAATGTTAGAGGTTGAATTTATCAATACTACATTGTTAATTCATTTCAAAATGGAATCTCTTAGGTCATACTCTCATATGAGTAATTTACCCATTGTAGTTCCTATTTGTTCCTATTCCTCTATTTCAATTTTAATTGAAACTAATAACAACCAACAATAATAAGAACTAAGATTTCTATTGAGCACTCTCTACATGCCAGTACTTTACATAGATTAGCTCAGAAAATTTCCCAATAGCATAGGAGGAAGGACTGTTAGTGTCACTATTTTACAGAGGTGGAAGGAAACTCATTCTTAGAGAGGATAGGTAACTTGCCCAAGGCCATATGATGAGCAAGTGGAAGTATGACCTAAAAGTTGGCTTTCCACTCTTCTACACGTTCATTTCTTACATTTTCTCCCATTTACCAAGATTACTCTGACTCCTGATAATATCCTCCCTAGAGGATGCTATCTCTTTACCTGCCAACATCTACACACTCTTTAACCCTCATCTTTTTCAAATGTATCTCTAGCCTGTCTACATGGGTCACCTTGCATTCTCTATTTCACAGTTGTTGTTTTTTTCTTTTGGCCTGGATAGCCATCTTGCATAAATATTTACCACATGTTATGAGATGTAAACAAATGCATAACTTAGCATCACTGGTGAACGAACAACTCAAATTGCATTTTCAACTATAAATGTTCTATTGGTAATGGATCACAATGGTCCTCTTCCTGCTACGTAGTTATATTTTAACAACCACCAAGAGGAAGAGTTCTTAATCTGGGGCCCATGGGTTCATGAAATGGTTGGCGAAGGAAGGGCCCATGAATCTTCTGAAGCTATAAGCAAAATTACATGTGCAAGTATGTATAGTGTCCTGGTGAGCAGGTATAAATTTATTTTGTTAGTAATTCTCCCACATTCAGAAAAGATTATTTGCATCGAGAATGGCACAGGCCCTCAGTGAAAAGGCCAAAGAAGATATGATATAAAATACTTCTTACATACTCTTAGGTGGATAATGATAATGAGCTGGATAGTCTAGAGCCATATTTATTTGTGGGACCAATTTAATGAGCTTTTTAGAATAATATTAATGGCAACGTTCTTTACATATCAGTGACTGATGATCAATCTGCAGTGTACTGTTTTGGAAAACATTCTGATTACCACTAATTTTTCTCATTATTAAAGCATCTGTAAATGTACTTTGTAAAAGAAACTTATCAGATCCTCCCTCCCAAAAACATGTTGCTTTTGCCCTTTCCAATCATTAATTTTCTGTTCTCCACCAGATCACAATATTACCAGATAGTTCATTTCAATAATAATAAAGTCTTACTAATGATAATGCTTAGAAAAGCAATGTGACCAACCTATTTAAATAGGGAATAATTAATCAATGACTGTATGATCAGTTTTTGAAACTGATGTAGGGTACAGTTTTTGTTTGGCCAGACCCTTGGAAGACATATCTTCCTGTGTTCTTAGTACATGGGGTTGGGTGAGACCAAACCCCCACCACCTACATGCATGCATGTCCACTCATGTGAGCACACAAGCAACACCCCTACTTAAGGCTAGATGACTGACCCAAGCCAGAATAATCAGAATCTATCGAGAAAGGTCATTCCTTTTAACCTGAATAACTAATGAAAATAAAAGCCCAGAGTGACGCTGGCCAGAAAATATAACTGAATAAAAAAAGAAAAGCCCTAGTAGATGCAGACAAAGAAATTATAGGATGACACCATTCGAAATCTAGGATCTAACCAAGCCTGAGGTGTACTTCCTGAATTCCCATTTGTTTAAGCCAAGAGATTCTATTTTCTTTAAGCTAATATGAGACGGGTCCCCGTGCTGTTTGCAAACCAAGAGTACTGACTAATCATATTACATTCACTTATAACCATCACATAATTTTATTAATGAAATTAGTATTTAATTTCTAAGTGTTCTCTATGTTCTCAAAACATTATTTGGCACCTCCAGAATAACACCTACCACAACCTACTTTGTAACGGGATCTTGAATGTATCTAGATCGGGTGTTTCTAAAAGTGAGGACTTTCTCATTTTCCACTCTGACCACATACATAGTTTGGATCTGTGTCCCCACCCAAACCTCATGCCAAACTGTAATCCCCAATGTTGGAGATGGGAGCCTGGTGGGAGGGGATTGAATCACAGGGGTGAATCCTTCATGAATGGTTTAGCACCATTCCTTTGCTGCTGTCTTGTGTTAGGGTTCTCATGAGATCTGGTTATTCAAAAGAGTGTAGCAGCTCCCCACTCCTTCTCTTGCTCCTGCTCCAACCATATAAAACGCCTGGCTCCGCTTTCACCTTCCACCATGACTGCAAGTTTCCTGAGGCCTCCTCAGAAGCGGAGCAGATGCCTCCATGCTTCCTGTACAGCCTGCAGAAGTATGAGCTAATAACCTTTCTTTATAAATTACCTAGTTTCAGATATTTCTTTAGAGCAATACAAGAACAGACTAATACACCCAGGACTAGGCTTTGACCAAGTCAAGTGCTCATATAAATGCTTGCTGAAAGAAAATCAGTACTGAACAGAGCACATATACGACACTACACTTATTAGACAATGTAGCACCTCCCTATTTTTAGGACTCAACTACCTTTTTTATGATAAAATATACCTAAAATTTGCCATATTCACCATTAAGTGGCATTAAGCACTTTCACACTGTTGTGCAACCATCACCACCATCCATCTTCAGAACCCTTTTTGGATTAAGTGCTTTTAATGTGCACTGTTGTTTGTTATAGGTTCCAGGGAGTTTACTGGGTAGAACTGGTATTTCACATAGCAGTGTATTCGTCTCTTTAAAATGTCCATGTTTTCTGTCTTAATATAGTCTTTCTTTCTTCTCTTGGGCAAGGCCCAGGGAAGAGCACTCCCCTTTTAAAGACGAGTAACTGAAGTATCAAAAGTATCACAACATTCTAAGAATAAGTATGATGAGAAAACATTTATCATTCTTCATGGATTCAATGCCTGGAAATAACTCAGCTTGCTTAATATCAGTTACATTTCTGGAAGATACTGACAATGTACTGACTCTGACAGTCATGGACATCTAGCCATTTTCCCCATTAATTTTAACTGTTTTATGTCTAGTTTCATTAAAACTCTCAGAATACTAGATTTATTTATTCCTGCTAGAGTAAAATTGGCAAGAATTTAACTTTTTAAAAAAGAATACTTCAGGATTATGAAATCACAGAGGCTAGGCCATGTTCACAGAATTCTATTCTTTACCTCTTCCATTCTCAGATACTGGCAACAAATTCAGCCTTCAAAAAGTGCACAGTTCATGAAATGCACAGTTCATGAAATTATACTCATAAAAATCTTTTGCTTGTTAAATGAAAATTAGCTCAAAAATAGGGGTATTTGCTAATGGACATCCAGTAGCCACCCATGGATCTGAATGTTTCAGAAGTCATACAAATGTAGAAGCTTTATGTTTTCACAGTGAAAGGTTGCTATGCTTATAACTCCTCCTTCCTCTACTCTAGGAATCCGTTAATTTCTTCAGTTCCCTAAAAAACAGTACTTAAGAGGGGGAAAAATGCTATTTTTCACCTTACACATAGCAACCAAGTCCAAAATACAGGGTATATGTCAATGAAATTATCATTTCTACCACATATAGAAAGCCCAGAATGCTTTTAGAAGTCTCAGGGGAATAACTCACATGTATACTTACCTAGATTGGGTATGAAAATGACAGAGGAATTGAGAAAAAAAAAACCTTTGTATCATATGTTCATAAATTCTTTAGTCATACCTCAAATTTCCAAGAACAAAAGCCTCTCAGGATATAATTTCCATTTCAAAAAAATAGTGAGAATCCAAATTGGCATAAACTAAAGAATATCTACTCCCATTCCATTTCTATACCCTGAAACTTTGCATCTAGAATTTCAAACATATCGGAAAAATATTTTTTAAGTAAATACAAACTCTACCATGTGATAGAAGAAAATAAGCACATTTCTACTTTTGGAAAGAGTACTGTGAATTCAAACACCAGTTACTTGAGGACACAATTAATAGACTTCCAAACAAGCCTAGATCTTGTATGCATATCAAAATCCATATGTCACTATTTCTAATTCATTTACATAATCTTTCACCAGTTTGCTTTCCAACTCTGCCAAACCAGTAGTTGGCTCTTCCTGTTTCCATTTCCTGGGGGTATTTTTTTCTGTAGTCTAATAAAAAGTATTCTATTTTGGTACTGAAATTATCAAGTTTTACCTTCATTCAAACAAAACTATTCTGCTCCTCTTCTCTTACATTAGAGCCATAACTCTGCTTAAAGTTTCTCCTTGTTCCTATAAACTCCTGTGTTTTTCTTTCCTATACTCCTTGGCAATCTACTTTTTGTGGTGCTGTTAACACACATGGTTTAGTCATGTAGTGGAAAAGGAACAGGTTTTGGGTCCAATAACCTGTATTCAATGATTTCTTCCTTTAAATTGTCTCTAGTATTTACCTCTCGCCCACCATCCTAACCACTTGGGCTCTTATCTGCCTAAATTACCAATATGACAGCCTCTAGATTGTGCTTTTGTCTCAATCCTTATTTTCTCCTTCGCTTACCAGGTTAACCTTTCTACCCCTTTATGTCATTTCTGAATTAAAAAAAAAAAGTTTAATGTGCTATATTAACAGTGCCCAAAACTTCATTTCAGCATTCACCAATGTCTATAATCTAGTTTTCCCCAACTACCATTAAACCCATCCAGGCAAGTTTCATTTGTCCTGTCTAGCACTTGACTTGTGCTATTACTTATTCCTTGAATACTCTCCCTACTTCCCCTCAAATACTACCAATCTTCAAATACCTACTGAAATCTTCACCTCTTGTATGAAGGTCTCCTTGACTATTCTAGCTCACATGAAACTCTTCCTTCTCTAATCTTTGGTGACAACTTTTATCTCCATCACACAATCAAACACATAACTGGTGGGGGGCGGGGGGGGGGGAAGCTGTATACACTCATGTGAGCTATCTTCCCCAACTAGATGGGAATACAGTGGGGACATTTGGTTTGTCTCATATTCATTTTTTTTGTTCACCCACATTAAGGACAGAGTGGAGACTAAATTTGAAAATTGCCTATTATTATTATTTTTGAAACAGTCTCTCTCTCTGTCACCCAGGCTGGAGTGCAGTGGCATGATCTCAGCTCACTGCAACCTCCACTTCCCTAGTTCAAGCAATTCCCCTTCCCCTGCCTCAGCCTCCCGAGTAGCTGGGATTACAGGTGCATGACACCACGCCTGGCTAATTTTTTTTTGTATTTTTGGTAGAGATGGGGTTTCACCATGTTGGCCAGACTGGTCTCAAACTCCTGACCTCAGGAAATCTGCCCGCCTCAGCCTCCCAAAGTGCTAGGATTATAAGTGTGAGTCACCATGCCCAGCCTGCCAATATAGAATTTTAAATATCTATTGTACTCTTAGTTCTAGGTCTTCTATCAAAAAGTTTACAATAAGGTACATTGATAACAGAACTCAAAAAGATGAAAAACACACAATAAAAATGGGCAGGAGTAAGCAGGCATGAAAGGAAGGCAAATAAGCATATGAGAAGATGTTTGGTGTCTTTAAGACATTAAGAAATGCCAATTTAAAGCACAATGAGATATCCCTACACATGTACTATAATGCCTAAGCTTAAAAAGACTATCAAGTGTTAGAAAGGATGTAATGAACTGGGCCTCTAATACACTGCTGATGGGAATATTAAAATGGTACACTTTGTAAAACAATTTGATAGTTTCTGAAAAATTGAAATTACCCCTATTGTATATTCTAGTGATTCCACTCCTAGGTTTTTACTGAACAAAAAAAAAGCATATGTCTATGCAGATATTTGTATGTAAATATTTATATTGGCTTTTTTTTTTTTTTTTTTTTTTTTGAGACGGAGTCTTGCTCTGTCACCCAGGCTGGAGTGCAGTGGCCCGATCTCGGCTCACTGCAAGCTCCGCCTCCCGGGTTCACGCCATTCTCCTGCCTCAGCCTCTCCGAGTAGCTGGGACTACAGGCGCCCGCCACCATGCCCGGCTAATTTTTTTGTATTTCTAGTAGAGACGGGGTTTCACTATGGTCTCGATCTCCTGACCTCGTGATCCGCCCGCCTCGGCCTCCCTAAGTGCTGGGATTACAAGCGTGAGCCACCTGTAGCCAAAACTGGAAACAAGCCAAATGTCTACCAACAGGTAAATGGATGAATAAAATGTGATATAGCCATAAATGGAATAGTACTCAGCAATAAACAGAAACTACTGAAATAAGCAATGATATGGATGACTCTCAAGTGCATTATACTCAGTGGAAGAAGCCAGAATCAAAGGCTACATAGAGTTTACAGAAAATATAGGAAAACAAAAACAAAATTATACCAATAGGGCACATACAGTGGTCACTAGGGTTTGGGAGTGAGGAAAAGGGTTGACCAAGAGAATTTTAGTGAATGATAAAACTCTTCTGTATCTCGATTGGGTGGTGGTTACATGACTACACACTTCACAAAACAAGTAGAACTGAACACCAAAAAGAGTGAATTTTATAGTAAGAATTAAAAATAAGTAATCTCATTGTGCAGGCTAAAAGTGTAAGTCATCAATTATCTTGGAATACATCATTACCAACTACTGTATTATACTGAGATGAGAAAAAGGAAGAACAGTATTTGTTAATTATTTTGTGGAAAATTCTAAAAATGCGCTGACAGAAGTCAAAACAAATTTTTTTTTGCTAAACTCAGTAGAACTGTCATTTAATAACTTTATTAATATTACATAATCACCAATATTTAGTCATGCCAGATATATACCCACCCCCTCTGCTACTCAATCCATCCATTCATTCTCTCAATATTTACAGAACATTAACAACAGACCTGGCACTGTTTGAGGTATGGAAAATGTACAAGTAACAGGCCAGATGAGGTCCTTCTCTCAGGAGGCTTACATGCTAACTGGCATAAATGAAGTAAAGAAAGATCATTCTGACAGGTACTATGAAGACAGACAAAGAAGGTGATGTGTTAGAAGGCAGGGGATCACCACTTTCAATAAGAAGATCAAGGAAGGCCTCTCTGAGAGGGTGACATTTGAACTAATCCTAAGTGACAAGAAGGAGGCAGGAAACCAAAATCTGGAGGCAAAGCCTTCTTGGCAGAGGCACCAGTAAGTACAGAGGACCCCAAAAGGAAGGGGGCTTGGTTTGCAGGAACCACAGAAAGGTCAGTGTGGGGAATGAGCAAGGAAGAACAGATACTAAATACAGCAATCGGGGCCTGGTAATTTAGTGCCTTACAGACCCTAAATTATTTTACTTTCTGCTGCTTGCAATGAGAAGCCACCAGAGGGCTTTAAACTATCAGCCACATAATCTGATTTATGTTTTTAAAAGATCCATCAGGCTGCCTACTATTTAGGATAGTCTGCTTTCTTCTTCTCTATCTCAAATACCTGTTTCTTCATTTGCCTTCACTATGGGGCCTTAGGCAAATCACGACTACTGTCTCCGTCTCAGTTTTCATATTTGTAAAATAGTGACGCCAGTCACCAGCAAGTGCCGAAACTCTCACAGTTAAATATTTAACTCTGAGGCTGACTGCAGTCTCATTTCTATTCTCACCTTCCCAGGACACTGCCTCATCAATCCTCTTGTCTCTCTCACATTTTCAGTCTCAGCACAAGTCCATCGCCCTCTTCATATTTCACCTGCCAAACAAAATCCTTACTCTGAGCCTGCCATTTCTTTGTGCTACTATCTCCTCCCTTTAACTACTTTTGCTTTGTCACCAAAACAGATGACAAAGCAAACACACTCCCAAGAGTAAGTACTGTGCCTCCACCCCATGCCCCAGGTTCTCCTCTTCAATGTTCATTTACTCCTTAGCCAATCACAATCCAATCCAATCCAATCCCTTCTTGGAAATCACCAGCACCCATCTGTCAATGGCTCTTAGGTTCTATTCCTGGTCTTCCCAACCCTCTCATCAGGTTTTCTACCACTATCTCCCACTGGAAGAAAAGGATAAGGTAACAAAGACAAAAAGGCAGGATTCTATTCCCAGCTGTGTTACTAGCTACTTTGTATGATACTGGAGAAGCCATGTTGTTTCTCTGGGCATTAGTTTCAGTATCCATGCCCATAGTGGGTCAGATTTCTAGATAGTCTTGGAGCCCTTCTATTGGAAATTCTAAGACTACCTGATTCTTCCCTTTGGCATCTATGACTTAGCACGATCTTGGTTCCCTACATAATTCTGTCTCCTTTATTAGGATGCGTTGTTCATCTTTTAGTGGGGCACTATTCTTCCAAGTTCCTAACAAAATGCACTTTAAACTGTACTTGAGTCACTATATACATTCCCTCCCTGGGTAATATTACTTTTAATAGCAAAAACCACGATTACTTTTGCACCAATCTAACAGCATCCACATGGACTCCCTCAATTGCAATTTCTATGAAGAGGCCTCCCTGACCTCCAGACCAACATTGCCACCTATATGAAGAATGTTTCCAATCATAGGTAGTTCCGGCACTTAAAACTCATGTAGCCAAGGTAACAGTACTTCTGCTCCAAACCTATTCTTGACCTCTTCATTTCATTTCTTTTTTTTTTTTTTTGAGACAGAATCTCGCTCTGTCACCCAGGCTGAAGTGTAGTGCATGGTCTCCGTTCACTGCAACGTCCACCTCCCATGTTCAAGCAATTCTCGCGTCTCAGCCTCCTGAGTAGCTAGGATTACAGACACAAACCACTATGCCTCGCTAATTTTTGTATTTTTAGTAGAGATGGGGTTTCACCATGTCGGCCAGGCTGGTCTCAAACTCCTGGCCTCAAGTGATGCGCCCACCTTGGCCACCCAAAGTGCTTGGATTACACTGTGCCTGGCTGATCTCTTCATTTCTCTTACCATTATCCATGAGAGTTAAGCTCATAACATGATGTTTTTGCCGATTTTCCACATACTTACCTATTTCCACTCAAATATCAACTCTTCCCCTTCCTCTTCCTTAACAATTTAGTCCTAAAATCATTACATAAGACACAGCAAAGTAGGTATCCACAGTGGGGAAAGGGGGTGGCCAACTGTGGTGGCTTATACTTGGGTCTATCAAGCCCAAGGATGGCTCAGAAACCTGATGTGGAAGGTCAGAGTCAAGCAGAAACATGAGGGCACCTGTGTGTTTGTGTGGTCTAGTGGAGGATGTCCGAACCCCAGCAGGGTGAGGACAGCCCAGCACAGGAGTCTGTGCCTGAGTGGGATAAGGAGGGCAGCCATAGAAAGTGGGGTGTCCCTATGACCCAGAATGTGGCATTAGACTGTAATCAGAAAGAGGAAAGTGTCTTCAGGGATGGGGACCCTCCTTGAAGAAATGGCCAATTCCAGATCTGGGTCAGGAAAAGTACAAGATGGGCCTAAAGCAAGCATCTGCTCAAGGAATGATGGGGACAAGGCAAAGGGACACAGAAACCACTCTCAATGGGCTTCCATTGGCTTAATCAGGAATATTCTGACCATCAAAAATTAGGATAGTAACAGTATGTACGTAACTCACTTCACAAAACAAAAAACAATGACACCATGCTGATATACATAACTATATGAATAAACAAAGTCTGATGAAGAATGGGATGCTTACACAGTTTCAAAGTACCTTCTGCAAAATATGTTCTAATTGCCAAAGGGAAAGAGTAACTTTATCATGGAGAAACCCTGCAAACAGCACCTGAATCAAGTGGTCTAAGTATAGTGATAACCCAAACAGAAATCACATGCCGCCTGACAGGATGCAATGAGAAGAATGCACAAAACAGAGCTGGGAGTAGAACCCTGCCCTTCCGTCTTTCTGTTACATCATCCTTCCATTCCAACGGGAGATGGTGGTACAAAAGCTGATGCTAAGGTTGGGGAGACCATGATACTCCTGCCAAAGGTACATCTGTTGAATCTAATCATGAGGAAACATACCAGAAAACCCAATGGAAAGACTTTCTACCAAATAACTGCCCTTTAATTTTCAAAAGCAGTATCAAGTCATGAAATCTAGAAAAGACTGAGGAACTATCCCAGACTAAAGACACATGACAACTAAGCACAATACATAATTCTGAACTGGATCCTCTTGCTATAAAAGGCATTATTGGGACAAACAGCAAAAGAGTAGATGCCAGTAACTTATCCATACTAATTTCTGAATTTTAATGGTTATATTCTGGTTATGTAAGTGAATGTCCTTGATGCTAGGAGTTCTCTATAATATACTTTCTTTTTTGTAAATTTGTGATTATTTCAAAATCAATTTTTATACAAAAGATAGACGCTTACATAGGCTTTTTCTGTAATATCTCAAACCTGTCCCCTTCTTTCTATTACCCCCAACATTTTTACTCCAGAGAGCCTAGCGCTCATCCTTCTACACAGCTGAAATAATTTCTTAACAAGGCTCTTTATACTCCAATCCACCCTACAAACATGCTGCCCAATAAGGTTTCCCCAAGTGCACTTCCTCTCCTGCCACGTCCTGCTCCAATATTTCCATAACAACTCACTACCTACCAAATTAAGTACAAATTTCTTAGTGTAAGTTTCAAGTTCAACTCCCTTCTAGTTCCAACTAGCCTCTACCAGGTTTTCTCACCCCCAACCCCGACATCACAGCCCACCATGTGGCTCAACCATACTCAGTGTTTTCTCCCCATCTCCAGGATTTTGCTCACAGAGTTCCCTCCTCCAGTAAGTACCCACCGCCCACTCCCTGCAAGATTTTCAATGCTAAGTGTAAATACCAACTCCGATCATCCCCCACCTCCCCATTTTCCAAGACTTGCCCGTATAACCTCTCCCTGCCAGAATATCTAAAGTCAATTTTACCACTTATGAGCCAAATTTCAGTTTCATATCAGAGTTTTCATATATTTATCTCAAAAACTCCTAATATATAAGGTGAATATTCATTACATACCAATGAAGTATTCATCAGAAATGAAATTAAGTCATAGCCACAGTTATGAATCCAGACGGCCAGCTATTATCTCATACTCCCTCCCTAAGGTATTAACTTTTTAAGCATTCAAATTACTTTTTGTTTGTCCTGTTTCCTTCCTTAAACTACAGTTTTCTATTTCTAGCATAAAATACAAACAATTTCCACCACTTTTCTACATAAAAATTTTGGCCTTAGCCATACCACTAACAATCATAAATCCAGAAGTTTCTACAGCATAAATTAACAAGTACTTATATGTAATTACATTTTAACTTCATCACTACCTTACTATATAAGGAACAAAATAACTCTTAAAACTAAAAAGAAATCCTATACTTCACAAGTTTAAAACCAGAGACCCTAATGTTTAAAATGAAGACAGTATCCATTTAACATGCTTTTATTTTTCCTCGGTTTTCATTAATAAATGTTGGAATGTCATCAAAGATATCCAAGGTAATGGCTATATTTAAATGTAATCAAGAAGCTAATATTTTTCTCTCAATTTGAATTTAGTAAATGAAACAAAATGATATATTATTTAGCAGTGGGGGTAAATTTTTATCAGCAAATGAACAGCACAAAACTAAAGCAACAGCTGAAAGTGAAGAAAAAAGTATTACTTTGCAGAAAAACATAATGACATCAAAGTATGAAGAGAAGCAGAGTGTTGCTCCTAAATTAGTGGTGATCAATATAACATCTGCTATTACTCTAACATTCCAAGGACAGAAAAGGTCAGACACACCTAGAATTTCAATATTGCAAAAGGCAATATGGAATATCAAATCTATAAGTAATTATCTCCATAGTAAGAACTTTACATTCAGAAGTCTAAGTCCGTAGTATGTCACTGGTATGAAAACTGCATTAAGTTGAATAATTTGAGGTTATCTAACTGAAACCATGGCTTTTATCTCAGCATCATTTTTAAAGTATGATGTAAATAATAAACCAATATTTTAGATGATAAGAGGCAGATATACTGACATATAAACCTACGATATTTGTGATGTTTAAAAATGAAACTCACAAAAGTACACTGTACATAGTGATTTGTGTATTATAAAACACTTAATTTTTTTATTATCACCACTCTTCCCAGAAATATCACAAGTGAATGAAAAATGAATATCAGGAGAAACAACTCTCATTTTAAAATAATTTATAAAAATATTTAAAATATTTACCTGGTGAAATTCTAGGTATATTAGCAATTTCAAAATCAAAATATTATGAGACAAATAATAAGTAAAAGAAAGTTACATGTTTTCATTCCCAAATGACCTAAGCAATGCTGTAATGGATTTATGCATTAGAGTAAGCACCAATACACTCTCTCTCTCTCTCAGACACACACCCCACCATTCTTTCAGACATTGCATTACATAGAAATATTTACATCTCAACTGTTTATTCTGAAAGTTTAGTAAAAGGGCAAACTTTGTCACAAACTCCCCGAATTCTGATGTTTGGTTTGTCATATAATGTGAGTTTCAAGGAAACTTCAGGGGCAATTGAAAAATAAAAGAATAAATATAGGTTATTTACTAAACTGTTTCATTCTATTGTGAAAAAAAAATCAGCACATATTAAGATAAATACCTAATTACTGGTCTTGTAACCTACCAAAATATGCCCTTTGAAATAGTAAACTTTACATTTAAAAGTCTAAGTCAATGTTAGCCCTGTGTTATGATGCTATCAAAGTGACTATGACTATCGCCATAAACAGCCAGTGTTATGTCAACAGAAATGCCCTGTTTCCATGAGGAATTGTGTAAATAAGAAGAACAAGGAATTCATAGTAAGTTTCAGAGTTTATTTTTTTTAAAATCTGGTTTTAAAAAAACACAACTGCTCCTCTTTTCAAGTAAAATCATAGATCGCCCCTCCTCATTTTTACTTTAAAATGGCAAACGGAAATGATATTTTTCTCCCCAGACTACCCTGAAAACCATGAAGCTAGACTTGAGAATACAAAATACTTGAAACTAGATTAGCAAGTATGTTAAAGGATACTCTATTTTGATTCTTCAAAGGAAATTACACTGGCAGCTTTGGGGGCGTATAAGTGATTAGCAAAATGATTAGTTCAACTTAATCACTTTAAAATGAAGAAACTGAGGCTCAGAGCGGTTTTGTTGATGTTCAAGCAGACAGGGGAGTTCTAATCCACCTGACACAACTAGGTCCGGCGTCCATTCTAAGGGCTTTACATTTAGCTTTGTCATAATTTACTTTACAACTTGGCACTCAGACAATCCATTCACTGGAAATTATTAACAGATGACTTTCGTTGCCACTCTCACAGAATGCCCACAGACTGAAATAAAGACAACACACACCTCACAGCCATTACTCATTTCTGTCAGTTTAAAACATTAACCTGGGCAAGAATCATTTTTCCTATTTGAATAGGATACTCCTTCCTCGAAATAATATTCAGTAACACTAATACAAATAATGTAATATCTTCTTTCTTCATTAACCTCCAAAGGGTGTATAGAAGAGAACAGACCAGCAGTTCTCAGCTTCTGGATCTCAGAACTCCTTTTTATTCTTAAAAAGTATGAAGGATCCTAAAGAGCATTTGTTTATGTGAGTTATAGTTACTGCTACTGTATTGGAAATTAAAACTAAATTAAATTAAAAATTAAAACTAATATTAAATTAGTTTAAATTAAAAATGAAAACAAATGTTTTAAAATCATTTAAAAATAAGTCATTGCATATTAACAATACAAAAACTGTTTATGAAACAGTATTTCCCCAAACAAAAATCCTTAGTGAGAAGAGTAGCACTGTTTAACATTTTTGCAAGACTACTGTCACACTTAATGGAAGACTGCTGGATTTTCATTGCTACGTGTGGTGCTATGTTTTTCTTCAAGTACATAAAGAAAATCTCATCTCATATAGATATGTTGTTGGGAAAGGGGAAGAATATTTTAATGGTCATTTCAGATAATTGTAGGTATGAATCTTTGATACTATACTGAAAATTAACACTGAATAGTTCCTTACAGGTTAGTTTCAATGTGGAATCTGAAACAATATCAGTGAACTTTTCGTGCAAGATTATATCAATATCCATTGGTCTGTGTTCCATTTTGAGTGGATATTTTAAGAAAGCATGATTTCTGACTGTGTGAACTTCCTTGAAAAGGTCTCAGGAACCCTCAAACGACGATTTGAGATCTACCAGAAAATACTGTAGTTCAAGGTTCAACCTAATGATGAAGGATACTATTAAACCTAGAAATAGTATACACTACCTTGATCCTTTATGATATTTAATTCATTAACCTATTCAACATTCCCTGAAATGAGTTATCATCATATTTTAAGAAACAGGCAAAAAGGTTGGGTTTTTTGTTCAAAATAAGAGACTAAGGATGATACTTGGACGAGGTTAAATTAAATATTTTAACATGTAGACTGAACTCTAGAAAAACAACGAAATTTCCTCTGATCCTTGAGCTTTTACTCTGATAATCATCACAACAAATAGGTTTGGATACTATTCACCAAGAGAAGCTGTAACGAATCATTAATCTATAAGAGATATGAAATCACATTAGAGCTTTAAAGTTTTTAGGGAATTTAGCTAGGCACAAAACTAGTATATATAGAAGCAGAATGAATTCCTGTTGACTGTATTAACAAATACATAAGGAATTTTGGAATACTCAAGAGGAGCCACAAGACAACGCTTCCTGTGCCTACGAATGCAGGATAGGCTCAAGGTCACTAATTCACATGTCTAAGGCTATGCATGGGTCATTGGACCATCAGGAGGGCTTCTTGAGTGGAGCATGAAAACTACATTTAAAATAGTAGAAATAGGGATATAGAACAAACATAAGAGACAATCATTTGAGCTTACTGCATCTGTAATATTTTTACCAGAAACATCATTACTCAAAGCAATAGTTTTCAAAAATAAAAAAGCATAAATAGAACTGTAATAACAAAGGTATAGTGCATAATCATTTTTAAAAAATGAGTTTAATCATAAGAGATTATCATATATTTACTTTAACGAGTGCTTAAATATTTTAAGTATTTCTTTATAAGATTCTGTGGAATTTCATACAATGAAGAAAAAGAAAACTAAAAATATGAAAACTAAAAATTATAAAACCATTTCATAATAGCTAAAACATATACGATGCATACTAACATATCAAAAGGAATTCAAAGTATTTCTCATAAATTAACTCATTTAAATTATCTTAACTACCTTTGAGATGGGTACTATTTAATCCCTTTATACAGTTGAGAAAACTAAACAATTAAGTAGCAGAGTTGGGATTTCAACCAGTTATGCTGCTAACTATCAGGATATACTACCTCATACCAGCTCACTAAAAACATCATTTACAAAAATATTCACAACACATGAAAAAATGTCCTTCTCTAAAAGTAAAGCAAAGCACTAGCAGTAAAACACATGCTCAGTTTGGTTCTGATGGCAGCCATGCTATCTCATGCCTTGTGTTAGAGCTTATAATTTAAGAGACAGCATTAGAATATGATTAAATAGTTCATGCTGTGGGGAGACTATAAAAATGTATCCTTTATGAAATGTTTGCTTCCATAAGCAAGAAAAACAAGGTTTGAGGCAATGACAATGAAAAGAATACATACAGTTTTTGCTTTTGGTTTGGAAAAAAAATGAATAGGAGAAAGCCACAGCAATACATGTAAACCCCATATCCTGTTAATGGGATGGACATATTCCCCACAAAATAATTTTTAATGAAATAAAGGAAACTATCCACATAGTTCTGGATGCCAAAGGAATGAATTATACCAAGGAAATCTATTCTTTATATAGTCCATAAAGGAATAATTTATCACAACCATGTAATAAAAACAGTACTGAAGCAAAGTCCAATCCAAGTATTCACTGTATAACTTAGAACCACCCTTTATAGTCATATCTAAAACCTCTTCCTTGTTTTTTCTAAATATATACAACACGCTATCTGCAACAAGGAAAGCCAAGAGATATTTTACAGTAAATAAAATATGTCTTCGTGCAGATCTGAAAAGTTATAAATATACCAATTCAAAACTGCAGTGACATATTTCACTTCCAATATAAGTAAGAAAGCAAGATTGTCCACTTAGTAATTTTAGATATGCTGAGTCTTTAAAAGCTCTCAACAGTTAAGGAAATGATTTATTTGTATTGAAAAACCACAAGTTTCATATAATTAACCTACCTAGAAAAGGGCAGAAGGGAGGGAAGCTTGTGGGTAACAGATACAGGATTCAATTTTAGTTTTCACAACCAATGAAGTGATGATTAATAAAGAAAGCCATAATAAAAAAAAGGACTAAGACCACAAATAAACTAACTTAAAGCAATTTTAGTAAACTAGCAAACAGCTAAAGGAAAAAAAAATCTAGTACTAGTCTGCTAAATTACTGTATTTACATAGTAACTGGCAGTAAAACAAATTTTCCAAACACGTAAAACAGGCAATGGGGAGTGGGGGACACCTACATATGCCCCTTCAAAATCAACGCAAATATTTTCTAAGACATTTTAAGAATGTTTTTTCCCTCTACTTCAAAAAAATAACATTGTATCAACATGCAAAGGGGAGCACCATATGACCATCCTTAAAACAGTAATCTGAAATCTGTTTAAATTTATCGATTGTAAAGATAATGCTAACCTTCAACATGTATAAAGCCATGACTTCCAAAAAAATGGAGAAAACCAACTTACCTTGATACATTTTCTGGAATGTATTCTAAGACCGGATACCCATCACTTCTTCTAGACGACAGGTCGCCGTGTGATTTCCATGACTCCACTAAAGTATTGACAGGAGGAAAGGAACTCAGGTGTTGGAAAGATTGGTCTCTAGCCGATCGTGATAAAGATATTGTACCTTGAGCACCAATCCTGTAGTGGAAGGACTGTCCACCTGAATTCACCCCAACAATAGCAGAGGAAGGGATGCTGGCCTCTGGGTAATAGCTCCCGTCATCTGGTTCTTGTTTAATACCCATTGGGAATCCGCTGCCTTCACAGTTACCATCAAAGCCGGGCACAGGTGGTCCTAAAATTCCTGATAGGGAATAATAGTCTTTATCATCCATAAAGGAAAAATACGAGCCATCCATAAATGGAAATGGGTTTACTGTTGGATTCCCTTTAAAAGAGGTGCCTGAACATGAATGCTTGGTTGATTCTTGCTTTATTGGTACTGAGAATGAAGAATCTGAATTTATTTTGCTATTTCCTCCTAGACATGAGCTGCTAAAAGCTCCATCTGGTTCTGGTTTTATATACTGGACAATATTAAGCTGGCCAGTCACACCATTTGAGATGGCACTCTCTACTTCCTCAGTCTTAGGAAAAGGGACCTCTTGAGCACCTTTCTCCTGTGTGTCTGGACTGGGAACCACATCCCGCGATGTACTGGATCCAGCAGAGGTGCCAGAAGCAGTGTAGCTGAAGGCATTGTTTACAGGGCTACAGATAGATCCCACAGTACTGGCTGCCGGACTGGAAAGCGTGGATCTGTTATTAGTGTTGGAAGGGCTGGAAACAGAGCACCTTGAGTTGTTAATATTTGCAGGGCTAGACACAGAGGATCTCAGAGTGACATTATTGGGACTGGAGACTGGAGATTTTACACTGCAGTGACTTGGAGGGCTGGAAATTGAGGATTTCATGCTACTTAATGGACTTGAGAGAGGAGAGCCCACATTGCTAGCATGTGCAGGGCTGTGCGACCTGGAGCCTCGATTTTCAACATTAGGGGAGCATGTCAGAGGAGTTCCCTGGGTGATTGGGCTATGCACTGGAAAATTGCCAAAGCTGGCTGTGGTGGAGGACACAGAGTTGATTCCAGCAGGGCTGCAAACCGAAGATGTCATGTTCAGAGGGCTGCAAACAGAGGGGCTTTTCTCATGACACATGATAGGGCTTTTAACAATGGCGCGCATGACGCCACCATTCACGGAGCTCCCAGAGTCAGACATAAATGATCTCAAGGGCCTGTTCACACAACTTAGGGTGGAAGGACGATGGCCATTTCCTTTGTAAAATTTCACCAGCTGTTCAACATTCTGATAAATCTTAGCTGGACTCATGCTTCCTTGTTGGTTCTGCTGCTCATAGGAGTAGTCAGCATCTCTTACAGAATCCATATACAAACCCATGGACTCAGCTACAGTTGCTGAAAGTTCCTTAGATTCCAGTTCAGTTTTAATATCAGATGTTAAAATCCCAGGCCGATTATTGTCTTGCTGAAGGCAAGGGAGTAGTTCGTGTTTTTCTTTGCTGCTTCCTTGAGTACTGTTGTTTGGAATAGCACCGGAAACACAGCTTACGTTGACAATGTCCATGTAGTTATTCTCATCGGTCCTCTCTGTAGGTCCCAGGGAAGAATGCTCCACAGCTTGAGAAACTTGACCCCACCGTCTTTCCATATCTAGACCTTCAGGGAGACTGTGGTAGCCTTTGGTCTCCATCGCTAACAAATAAATTTACATTAAAAAATGAGAGTCAGTTATAGCAATATTACTCTAAAAGACATTCTAAAATTGCATTTACTAAGCCACAAAACATATTCTACTTATTATAAGCAACATTTCTAGCTAATTTAAAACTGTTACCTTTTTGGATGCTGACATAACAGAGTATTGACTACAGATTGTCCAGATGTCAGAACAAGAAAAGCGATCATATAAAACTGTTTTGGATCTAAATAAAAGTAACATGTTTGCTATAATACTGTCTTTAGAGTCTGCAAAAAATATTTACAATTGTTAACTTATCAGATATTCAAAGTAATCCTGGGAATTGTTAAGGCAGGCAAAAAAAGGAAACTGAGGACTTAGTGAAGTGGGTGGCTTGCCCAAAGTCAAAGACATAGTGACAAAGTTGGGTTTAAATCTAAATCTTCTGACTCCAATGCCTCTGGAGTCTTTGGATCATATAGAAGCTGCCTTCCATATTTAATACATGGCCTTGTTAAAAACAATATGGAAATGTAATTAAAGTTACTCTTTCCAAACATAAACATACCAAGTGAATTATCATAGGAAAAATAATTTTTGATTTTTTTTTAAAGTAAGACTCTCTTTAGTGATGAAGATAATTTAATGTCAGTACTGAAAAGATCTATATATTCTGATTAAGATGGTCCATATCTCAGAAGGGCTGTATGACAACTCAGGAATGTCCGGTGTCTTCTCTGTATTTCAGTACTGGCAAGGACTTGGACATGCACCCTGACCTGTGCATGGTACCAGTGGTACCTCTGCTAGAACGGCTGCCAACAACCAGAAATGTTTACTCTTAATGGTAAATGGAGACTTTTGAGAGGAGCCCTGAAAATGTAAGCATTCATTCATTCATTCAACAATATTTACCAAGTGCTTGCTACATCCTTGGCCTTAGACCAGTGAGTGAATAGGCAGTGATAAACAAAAGAGACACAATCCCCATCCTCAAGCAAGCCACAAGGTTGTTTCAGATATATAACCATATCCATGCGCTCTGCAGATCAACTTACTTCACAGACAGAATCTTCCTAATAGGGCTATATTGATATAATTCTTACCCATATAATTTAATGCAGTATTGCAAGCTTCTTGCATATATTAATTCATTTATCCTTACACACAACCCTGAATGATGGATAAAAGTATTATCCAAATAATATAAGTGTGAAAACTGAGGCACCAGACACACAACTAAGTGTTGGAGCTGCAATTTCATCGCAAGTCTCTCTCTACACAGTTTCTCAATCTTGGCACATTGACATTTTGGGCCTGATAATTCTTAGTTGTGGAGGTCTGCCCAATGCATTGTTAAGGCGTTTAGCAGTATCCCTAACCCCTACCCACTAGATGCCAGTAGCATTCCGTCTCCCCAGTTCTGACAACTGAAAATGTCTCCAGACATTACCAAACGCCCATGGGGGGCAAAATCACCCTTGGCTGACAACCACCACTCTAAAGAAACATATCTTAATGGAAATTAACTCACTCAGTAAAATTTTATTTTTACATTTTAGTATTTTAAAACTCTTAAAATCTGTATTATGCATTTTTCAAACATTTCAAAGTCTGTAAACAATCTATGGCCCAATAAAAGTTCTGATCTAAAAGATGCTGTTTCTGCCATTCTATACACAAGTTTTATTTTAGGCCTCTCATCCTTTCCCCTCTTTGTCACTATCTCCACCCTGCCTACTTTCCCTTCGTTTAAAACAAAAACAAAAAACAAAAAACAGGAAGTTCTTCTGTTACAGAACACGTATTAACATTGAAAAATAATGCTACTAAATAAATTTGCATTAGCTAAATCTTAGCTGGACTCATAAATAAATTTGCATTAGATAGCACAAAGCCCTATGAAGAAATTTAATGTCCAAATTGTCCAAGTATTATAATTACCTCTTTTCTGTGTTTTACGCTAGAGTTTACGTTCTGAAAGGGCAGAAATGATCAATTTCACTACAGTATCCCAAGTGGATAGATTGAATAAATTTTCAACTATTATAATACCAATACTCAATTTCCAAATATTAAAATCTACCAATTACGTAGTATGTTTTCACTTAAAGAACATCCTATGAATTCCTAATCAAAAATCAATCATAAAACAGTAGAAAATAAATAAAATTACAAAGGTTGAGGTAGTTATCTATTAATAGTAATTCCAGCCAAAAAGTTTGGTGTGGATGAAAGCCAAGTAAAAGTTGATAGAAAACTAAACTAAAAAACAGTGAATTGGGATCCAAATAGCTAAGACTGGCCTTTTATGCTTTACTAAAAAACCATTTAGTCATAGCTATGTATTGAAAAATAGCAGTAAATATTATGTGCTGCTTCTATTTCTACCTAAGAATATTTTGTCTTCCCCATACTAAAGATGAATGACTGTATAGCTAAGGTATAAATGGTTCAGATCCAAATCCGTTAAACAACACAATAAATATGTCTATTTGTATTCAAAACTGAACACTTTCTGCACATCTCTCCCCCCACACACCCCCCAATTCACATTCGCTCTCTTGGCAAACTGCACCACCATCTAACCAGATGCCTGGAAGTTACTCTTGTCTCAACAACTTTACCTGAAGGCCTTCACTGGCACACTCTGCCTCACTCACATAGCCTCATTCTCTTCCTGGTCATAGACAAGAGGGCTCTCTGTCCTGTGTCTGAAGGGGGACCCCCACCCAGACCCCTCTCCAAAACCCATTCTCCAAATTGTCTTTTGGGAAGGGTGGTCCACTCTTGGCTTTTTTGAAATTTCCCTATATAAATTTGCATACCAAAACCTCTGGGAGATTTTTTTACTTTTTAATCCAGCATTCCTCAAATAATTTGACCACTGCACCTTTTTCTCAAAGAACATCTACTAAGATTCTGCACTTTTCGGCACTCTGCCCTAAAGCAAGAACCATATCCCACATTTGTGAGGCTACAGAAGACCTGAAGAGAATCTATACGGGAGATGATGGGCACCAAAGACAGTCTTACTGGACAAGGTAGCACCTTATCAGCTAACATCATACAGCTGATCACAACTTTCCAAGTCCTGTTTGGCTAAACTTGAACTCCCTTAATAACATAAAATAGGCTGTATTTCACCACATTATTGACAGGACTCTCATTAAGGAATTTCAAAAGGCTTTGCTGAAATCTAAATTACTTTGTTTAAGGTATTCTCATCTACCAACCTAATGCACCTCTCAACAAAGGAAACAATACAGATTGGCAATAGTCAAACACAAAAGAATACAAGACGTCTAGCATCTGCACGGCTTCTACGCAAACATTTTTTTAAGATCAGATATTTTTCAAATAGCATTATTGAAATATTTTATGTTGAGTCTCCCTAGTATTTTAATTAGTCTTTTCTGTAAACAAATGGGTCCAGTTAGGAATTTATTTCCTATGTCATCCAGGAAACCGAGGTTGTCTTTTTGCAACTGGCACAATGGCCATGGCTTGAGCAGAATTTCAGTCAACCTGTACTTACTAGTGAATACTGAAAATACCAGTCGATGAATATGATCCTCATAGAACTTAATATCTAGAGGATAAAGAAAAAGTTTATGTTACTAAAGTATAAAATGAAGCAGATAGAGGTATACAAATCTAACTAACAAAAATCAGGCTTGCCTGCCTCACAATGGAAACCATACCAAAGATTCTCTTAGGACAAATGCAAAAAACATTATGAACTTTTAATTTTTATGCAAATGGGCGTCACCCCGAAACATAAAAAAAGTTCACATAAGGAAAAGCACTGGTGGAGGTGCTACTTTAAGCCATACATACGCTCTCAAACACAAAAGAAATGCTGTTTTCACAAAGGAAAACCTTAAAGTTTTACGTTTTACAGTCTGTGTTAAATTGCCCTTTTCCATAAAGGAGTCCTTTTTTCGGGAATATTAACAAAGATCCTTGCGAATTTGTATTTTATCTGGAAACACTTTCACTTTTAGTATCCCCCAAAACCCAATCTCATCATGATGGAAATGATAGAAAAGGCATCATTTTTTATATTTATTTCACTATAAGATGGCACTTTAAAGACTAAGGCTTAAGAATCTCACAATCATCTCTAGACTGCATAGTTGTAAAAGTTCACTATATGTAACTATTTTTTGTCATTCTCCACTACATAACTATTATGTTCCTCTCTTTTATAGATGAGGTAAATGATAGAAATCTGCCCAAGGTCACCTAAGAGAGCGGGAGAACCAGTTAGAACTGAGCACACCTGATTTCTATTCACTCACCTAGTTTACCAAGCCACTTGATCTTTCCAAAAATCGCCAAACAAAACTAAGCCTCCCTTAAAGGAAAAAACTCCACTTTATTTTTTAAAACTTCTCCTCTCAAGGTTTCCATGATAGCTGCCACGATGTCAAACATAAAATTAAAACTTCACAGCAGAACTTCACAGATGGAGAATGCTGTTATCATTACTATGTAAATATCATCAATAACAGCATCTAGAGAAATGGCAATACAAAATATTAAGAAGCAATTTGGTGCCTTTAAAATTCGGCGGTTTCAAAAGCTCGTCTGCTATCAAAAGTTTTCCTAACTCCTATGTCATAATAAATAATTAAAACTGATGGTGCCATAAACCATTATTATTTAAACCTGGTCTTTTTAAATTGAGTAGGCAAAGCCACGCACCTAAAATTCAGTAGCAGAGTAAGGATGCCACCAAAAGAAGCTTCGTCCCTTCTCCCTTGCCCTTAAAATTCCAACTGATGCCATAGGAAGCGTAGCCTGTCTCAAGAGTTTCGCGAATGCTAGCGAACGGGAAATGCACGAATTTCCAGAGCCCCTTTTATACAGGATCTATTAGGATCTATATCTCCTTCAACTGCCCTTATCCGCTACACCTCCGGCTGAGATTTGGGAGCTTCCGCAATTGATAAAGGAAAGAAATATTATTCAAACGTCCTTTAAAAATTGTACAGGGAAAATGATCCGAAATTCATCTTTGGGTAAAGGGAAGGGTGGTAGACCTCCCACTGCCAAAGGCAGTTAAAAGCTGCTAGTTAGAGGGCATTTATCCAAAGTGGCCAAACTTTCCCAAAATAGTCCTCTGGCGGCCAAAGGGGGAGAAAAGTGGAAAACCAAAACAAAACAACAAGCACACAGCACCATACTGACTGTGCCTCCGGATTACGCAGCCACTTCTCCCTGCAAAGTGCACGCTCCCGCGCCGCGGCCGCACGCCGAGCAGGGCAAGCGGCGCCCCGCCGCGCGCCCCTACACACCTGCCTCGGCTGGGGTCCGTCTCTCGCCGTCTACCTGTTGCAGCGCTTGCCACCGCCACGAAACCCCTGCTGCGGAGCCCCCCTAAATCCAACCACATCCAGGCCAGCGAGTGCCGCTCTCCCTGCAGCGGGAGAGCCCGAGGCAGCAACGCTCTTGCACCCAGGTGACTGACTGCACGGGCTTCCTCTGAGCAGCCTGAAGTTGGCTCCCGTCTCCCGGGCCCAATGACACCCCGGGCGCGGAGGGGCTGAGAGGAGGGGGCAGGGGCAGGGCCAGGGCGGGCAAAAAAGGGAGGGAGAGAGGGCGGGCGAAAGCCCGGAGGGGGAGTGGGCCAGCTGGAGGGCTGGCCCTTTTAAAAGCGGGTCACATGTCCAGATAAAGTTCAGGTTGCTATCCCGCCCCCCTGAACCCTTCCTATTGGCCCGAAGAGAAGCAAGGCTCCACGCCGCACGGGTCAGGCGGGCTTCTTATTGGACAATCCAGGCTGTCAGTCACCAGGCGGGCGACATGACTGATACAAAGTTGCTGCGACACAGCCTGGACTCGGCAGCTTCCTTAAAGCCGCAGCCGCGGCGGGAGCTTGGGGTGCCGGGCGGTGGCTACATCAGGCGGCCTCCGCACGCTGCCCCCACCCCCATCGCTCGGCCGTCCCAAAGTTGCTTACTTCTACCCTGCTCTCCTTTTGGCCGACCCCAGGATATCTGGAGAGATGTGAAAAGTGTGGTGACGCGGAAGAAGTCGGTTTTTCCGCGAGCAGTCAAAGTGTCGTCCCCTCACGCTCTCCACCTGCAGCTCCAGGTGAGCTGCAGCCCAGACCCTGGCACCGCCCAACAGCGTCCGCGCGCGGGGAGGACTCTGGGTGGGCTTCACCAGACCCTCGAGGTTCCTCTCCCAGACCCTTTCCACTGTCTCCAGAGTTACGTCTCAGCAGAGCAGCAGCAGCCTCAGCGAGCAAGACGATCACGTTCACTCGATTTGAATTTACTTGTTTTAACCGTGCTGGAAAAACCCTTTAAACACAGCCTTCCTCCCATCCCTTAGATTCCTAACATCAAAAAAAAAAAAAAAAAAAAAAAGAAAAAGAAAGAAAAAAAGAAAAACGAAAGAAGTGCCAGGGTCAAGAGCTGCTCCTCTACTTCCTTATAATTTTGTCACTGTACTTACTACTTTATTATTGGATTTTTCCACTAGTTCAATTTGAAAGCAAGCTTACCATCGAGGATATTCACGTTATAATGGGTGGAGGGGGTGGGTCACATAAGTGGGAGAAACAGACAGGAGGGGGGAAGGAACCAAACTGTTTTCTAAGGATCGGTTGTCTGCATGAAGAAATTTCGGTTTCCCTCCAACCGCCCCCTCCTCGATTCTCCTCCCGCCCACCCAAATGCTGCAGTTACTAAGCAAAAGGATGGGGTTCCTAACTTTGATTTCTAAGGACTTTTAGGCTCTGCATATAAGGCCCCGTTTTAGGCTCCCCGCTGGCCCGGAGTCAGCGTCAGTGACGTATACACCTAAATCTGGTCCCCCGGCCCTCCGCGACCCGCAGCCCGGCGGCGGCAGCTGTGCGGCCTCCCGCCTCACCCTCGCTTCGCGCCCGCCAAAGCCCGAGGCGGGGGACGGGGGGACACCCTGTGCCCAAAGGCCCCTCCTCTCCTTAACAGTTCTTTAAGCTTCGGGATTCCCGACCCCTAACCCAGGGCTGAGACTTGAACTCTCAGCCGCTCCAGTCAGGAACTCCCTGGAGATAGGGGCGACAGCGGCAGCGCCGCGAGCTGGTCCTGACACCCGACTCTAATGCCCCTCGGTCCCCAGCGCGGAACTGCCCCCGGCGTCCCCGCAGCCAGGAGTCCCCGCCGAGCGTCCCAACTTTTCCGCGGGGCCCACCGTCACGCGCACTCTCCCGGCCCAGCGAACTGGGCATCGATCGCACGCCAGCAGAGCGCGGGCGACGGGCGGGAGCAAGGGGAGTCCCTGACTTAGAGCCTGGGCACGCGAGGCGGCGGCGGCTCCGCAAGCGTTGCCAAATTATTCATTATTAAAGGAATGGACATGTCTCTTTTACTAAGTTTTTATCTCCTTTGAGGAGGGCCGGTCTTGCCCTGGATCTCAGCTTCTTGCAAAATCTAGGTTAGAACCGTGCAGGGGCAGCCGCCGCGATCGCTCACCCGCCACCCAGCACCCTTGCCCCAGGGCCGCCAGCGGGCAACTCGTCTCCTGCCCGCATCCCACCTCCGCTCCCCAACCCGCGCCCTCTGCCCTCGGCGCGCAACCTGCCTTGCCCGGGGCCGCCCCTGCGCTCTCTGGGCCCCCTCTCGCCGCTGTCAGCGCAAAGTGACTGTCGCTGCACTCACCTTTTCTAGGACATGGTGGGGAGGCTGGGGCGGGGGAAGGGGAACGGCTAGACTCCCGCCGCCGCTGCTGCCGCCACCGCCACCAGCAAGTCCAATGTTGGCTGATCGGCAATGAGGATGGAGAGGATGATAATCCCGGCAGTCGCCCTGCTGACGGTGGGTAGAGCAATAGTGCTGTTACCCTACAAGAGGCGGCGAGGCAGCGGCGCCAAATCGCGCAGAGGGGGACGCGGGCACCCGCCCGCCCCCAGCGGCGGCGGCCGGGCCTCTGGCGGGCCCCTCTCCCCGGGCTGCGCGTCCGCCCGGCGTTGACAGCGGCGTCCCTGGGAGCCGGGAAGTCCGGCAGGAGGATCCCGCGCCCGCCGCTCCGCAGCGCCACTCTCCGCGCCCCCTCCCCGGGCCCTGGGTGGCCGGTGACAGCTCGGGCGGCCGAGCGCGTGTGTGAGGGGGCGGTCGCAGGGGGAGCCTGCGCCCCCCTCCCCGGGTCACACCCTCAAGAGCGGGAGGAGGCGGCACCGCGTCCGGCCACCCGCGGGTGGGAAACGGGCAGGGGCGCCGGCGGCCACCCTCCCACTACGGCCACTGACAACCCGGAGGCCAAAGGAAAACTGAGCCCAAATGCACGCACCCCCTTCAGCCCTGCCCGCAGCCCTCCAAAGTCCGGCCCTGACCTCGCGCCTGGCCTCAGGTGCAGTTCCCACCTGCGGGGGGAGGCGAGGGCTGGGGACCTCGCGCGGGGGGCGGGAGGGAAAAGTTTTCTTTTCCTGCTCCTCGGCTGCCCACCCCGCCAGGCTGCTTCTCTCCCCGCCCCTCTCGGGCTCGCCGCGCCTCTGCCCCACCCCCGCCGTGGGGGGGCGCCGAGGAGGGAGCGGGCGTCTGTGCGCGGAGGCGTGCGGGGAGCTGGCTGGGGCGCGGCGGTCGCGACCGGTCCCCTAGCTCTGACGGCGGCTCAGACGCCCGCGGAGGCGGCTCGGCGGGGCAAGCCAAGGAAGGGGCCGAGCGCCGGGACCCCTCTTCCTCCGCTCGCGGCGCGCCGCGCGCCCCCGCGTCTCCTGGCGCGCCCCCGCGCCCTCGCGCCCGCCCGGGCAGACACCTACGCAGACGCGAAAGTGAAAGGGGGGCGACTGGGCCCGACAGGCGGGCGGCCGGCGGCGCGCGGGCACGCGGCGGGGGACGGAGGATGGATGGGTGAACCCGGATCCCGGGATTCTCCCGCGACCGCTGCCCCTCTGCAGAGCCTCCCCGGAGTCCCACGCCCCCACCCCGGCCACGGAGATCACCACGTCAGGAGATATGTATGCGTGTGCCTGTGTGTGCGCGCGTGTTCACGCGCGTGTGCGAGGTACGCTTCTGCCCCAGACTCTTCCCCCGCACCGTTACACACACCCTTAGATGGAAGATTGGGGGCTTGGGAGGGGGGAGAAGTGTGAGTGTCACTACCACTTACCGGCTCTCCTGCTGTGGTCCCTTTTGACTCAAACCCCACGAACTGACCACACACACACCCCTTTTCTGGCTTAACACACCTTTTTCTGCAGGCTCTATTGCCCCCTTCCACCCCCGCCCTTCTTTGGGTTCTTTTCCGTTTCATTCCTAAATAGCTGTGAAAGTTGCTAATCCCTTCCCACATAGACCCATGTTAAACACCGAGCTGCCCTGTTAAAACAATCACTGCCTTTCTCCTTCCACATTCCCACTGTCCTGACAGCGAGCTTCCCATTGCCTCCATCACCTACACAGTTTTGGCACGACTTGGTTCTTAGCTGGCTCAAGGTAACATTTTGGCCTCTAGTAAAACAACCTTTTGGCTTTTCTTATGATTGTAGGAAACGCTTCTAGGTTCATATTTACTGCATTCTTAAGGTATATCTTAAGATGGTGATCAAGAAAATATTTACGTATCAGATATTTTGAAAAATAACATTCAGTGAGTTTTAAAAAGAACCATTTGGAAGTGTACTGATGTCTGCAAAATAATTTGGAAATGCGTGCATCAAAAATAAAATGCAGTGACATTGGTGGATTGATAAAATGGACAGAAGGATGGATAGATATGTGATAAAGCATGTTGATAGTACAATATTAATAGTAGAATGTAAGTGCTAAGTATACAGGTGTTCACTGTAAAGTTCCTTCAACTTTTTTGTGTGTTTGAAATTTTTCATAACACAATGTTGAATAAAAAGAACCCCCCCACTTAAGGTAACCTATATAATGTAAATTGTTTCCAAAACTTACAAATTGGGCATTGATTATTCTTCCCCCCTTTACAAAATGACTTTCTATAACAATTATTAAGCTAGGTACTCTCACCACTATTTTAATCAATGATTTCAATTAAGGACAATTTGATCAAATTAGGGTGTACAATGGGGTTATTATAACTGCAACATTTTAGAAATTTATAAGATTTCTTCCTGTGTTTCTTTTTGTCTATTTTACACACACACACACACACACACACACACACACACACACACAAACTGTTCTCAAATTTTCATCTTGCCGGGTTTTAAAACAGTTTGGTATTACAAAGCTAAGACTGAATTTTTAAGCAGATATGGATATTCTTTTGAAACTTTTTCACAAAATAGCTTGTGGGGAGTCCATTTGCCCTTATTTACAGTATCAGCTTATCCCTTGGGAGAGATGTTAGGGGATCTTGCAATTATTAATAGGCAAAGCTTTATTTGTTTTTTGATATCTCAGTCTTTAAACATTTGCCCAAACATTTGAATGATTAAGTTTCCGCCAGGTAAACCACTTTTATATTTCCCTCTGCTGACTATGAGACAAAAGGTGGTCCTGTGATACCCTGAAAAGGGAACAACTTTGGGATAAGATCTGAGTCTCCCTCATCTGAAGAGAAGGTGACACTGGTTTTGCTTGGAATCACCCCACAAGTGATGCCTCAGAGGGATCTCTTCAAAGAAGATGGATTTTTAGATGGTTAGGAATACTCTTCATTCCAATACCCATTCATAGAGAGCCCGATCAACTCAGAAATATGTGTGCCTAGCAATGTCAATATTTAGTTGTTTTCTGAGATGTCTCTTAACAAAGTTTGTTGCTTTCGTCTTTTTACGTTAAGTGTATTTTTTCCTTGCAAAAGGATAGAAATTTTTTCAAGAAAAATAAAAAGAAAGGAGAATTATCGCACGGAAAAGGACGTTGACATCGTCTCCCTTATAGCTGCCAAATAGCTGAAAGCTTGAAGCAGCATCAGACATCTCCCTTTTGACAATTGCTCTCCCTCTATTCACAGTCACTGAACCTCGGGACACCTCCCTCCCCCATCCCATTAATGTCAAACTCCCTGAGGTTTGCCACTAAAGTGCACGACTCAGCGTTTGCAATTTACATGTGTGACATCACATCCTCTATTATGTAACTTCAGATACAAAGCCTAATATCATCTAAGTTTGTGTTGGAAAAAATCCTCCCTAGCTCTCTATTTCAGCTTTAGCAGAGCCACCCCTTAGTTCTCTGCTCCAAATCCATTCCTTCAACAGCTGACACAGAGGGGTGGGGGGAAAGCCATGGAGTTAAGCTGTAAAATTATAAGCAAAAAAAAACAAAAAAAATTGAACATGTATATATTGAAATGTATTATGTACCTCTCCATTATCTGTTTACTGACAAGTAAAGACCAATAGTTATCATATAATTTAATCATATTCAATAATTTTTAAAAGTTAAAGGCTAAGTAAGCATTTAGTCCTAGTTAACTTCATTAATAAGCCTAGCCATGTTGGCATTTTTTTTTCTTTCTTTCTAAAAAGCTGGGATTTTTTTTTTTTTTTTTTTTCAGTCTCTTACCAGCTGTTGGAAAGAGTTGAGAAAGACAGGGAGAGTCAGAAAGAGAAAGGAGGGGGGTGTTGGAGAGAGAAGATGAATAGAGGAATAATAAAAGATAAAACTTCTTCTTTGTTTATTGCAAAACACACATGTTACAGTTTATAAACACTGCAAGTAAATAAGAAATTGTAGACCAGCAGATAAATACAAAACATATCAGGGTTTTTGTTAATATCCAAAATAGCCCAAACTCAATTTTCTAGACTACTTGGAATATTTGTATTAGCTTTGGTTATTCATTAATTTCTGTATTTGTTTACCTTACTATTTATTCATCTGTCTACCTTAATTCCATTTGTAGTCATTTTAAGTAGAAAATATGCAAACTTAATACATTTTTATGGCCAGATTTTGAGATGACAGAGCACCAAACAGCACAGGCATCACAATTAGTATGCCATATTATTAGAAGCAAATCAGATTTCACTGTGCCTACACTGATGTTCTAAATTTAGAAATAATGTACAGTAGTTGAAAAAGGGGAGGAACTTAGAGCAGTATATTTTAATAAAAATAAAGACATTTTCAATTTCTCCTCTTTTTTCATATATTCTTGGTTTAGTACAAGAAATTCATCACCTTTAAATAACTGTGCTAATCTTACATAAATAATTGCATGATTTGTGTGCTCATTAAAATTATGCCTTGAAGCTGTTTCTGCAATATTATGTACAGTAAAAACCACAGAAAAAGTGAGATGATCCAGTGGGTCAGGTGTGGGAAATGTAAGTCTCTGTTGAACTTGATGAAACACTCATTTAGAATTTCTCATTAGGACTTCACAGGAGCAGTTAGCTTTTCAGTAGTCGGCACTGTATTTTTAGCAGCATTTTAACAGCTGTCAGTAACAACTAAGACAACATCTTTGTCAACACTATTTTTTAAACTCTAGCAAAGATGATTGCAAAAAAAATGCTGCAGGATTTAATCTTTAGCCATAAAAAAACTTACTGTGATATAAAATGTTATTAAGGCATCAGGGCAGGCAATAAGGTATCCACATAAAATGAGGCCACTTGAATTTTTATATTTCAATTTTCTCAACCCGGGCAACATAGCAAGACCCTGTCTCTAAAAAATAGTTTAAAAAATTAGTTGAGTGTGGTGATACGCACCTATAGTCCCAGCTACTTGGGCAGTTGAGGCAGGAGGATAGCTTAAGCCTAGGAGGTTGAGGCTGCAGTAAGCCATAATCGCACCACCGTACTCCAGCCTGGGCAACAGAGCAAGACCTTGTCTCAAAAACAAAACAAAACAAAAATTAATTTTCTGATGCCTAAGTATACATAAGAAAGATAATTTAAAAAGATAATTCTTAAAATGTGTGTTCAGTGTCAGAAACAGACACTGTAATTCTAGGTTATGAATAGCCATGTAGATGGCCAAAGTGAATAAAACCTTCTCCCTAACATTAGAGTTAATAGAGGGAGGTTATCACATGTCAGATATATGACACTGGAAGCAGCAAACAAAAAATGTAAGAAGCTTCGTGACAGATGTCATCTTTATTCCTAAAGATAGAGGTAAATTTGCTATGGGTAATGCGTTACAAAGCAAACTAAAACTAAATCTCTCCAAGTGTCAAATTTCCCTTTCACCTATAGCCTCCCCAAAATCGAGCGATTTTTGTTCAAAGAGAAGTAGGGGTAATGGTATAATATTAGAGAAGCCTACTGAATCCTCTTATTCATAGGTCATCTGCTCATTTCGAAGACCTAATCCAACTTTTGAGTTTGTCCCAAGTAAGGCAGCTGAGTATTTCCTACTTCATCTAACTGGCACAGTGGAGAGTTTATGCATTCTTATATCAAATGATATTTTTATTATATTGCATTTGTGTTCTCTAATCCTTTTGGGGTTGCTAATCTATTAGCTCTTTCAATATGAAGCATTTTTTAATTACTTCTTGGGATTTTTTTTTCAAAAGACATGTACAGGTTTAGTAAAAGTCAAGGTTTTAGCTATCCCTTCCTCTAACCAGGTGCAAATCTTTCAATGCTGATAGTTTTTCACAGAGTACTATATAGTTTTATTAATATGTACATTTTGACATTGAATATCCATGTTTAAAATGAACACTTTCTATATGGAAGGTATATGACATGTCAATTCTTAAATATTTAAACTATAATCTATTTTGAAATATTTAGTGCTAGTTATAACTAGACCTTAATATTTTATCAAAACAAGTAGACATGTTTAGAAATCAACCTAGTTTAGTACTTTAAAAAATTTCTTGCTGGGCATGGTGGCTCACACCTATAATCCCAGCACTTTGGGAGGCTGAGGCAGGCAGATCACCTGAGGTCGGGAGTTTGAGACAAATCTGACCAAGATGGAGAAACCCCATCTCTACTAAAACTACAAAATTAGCCAGGCGTGGTGGTACATGCCTGTAATCTCAACTACTCCGGAGGCTGAGGCAGGAGAATCACTTGAACCCGGGAGGCGGAGGTTGTGGTGAGCCGAGATCGTGCCATTACACTCCAGCCTGGGCAGCTAAAGCGAAACTCTGACTCAAAAAAAAAAAAAAATATATATATATATATATATATATATCTTTAATGGTGTTTACCATGAATGTGGTAAGAATGAACCATATCTTATAAGCAAAGGCTGGGTAGACTTAACAATGCTAATGTATGATGATAGTGTGATAGTGTTGATTGCTTCCTTGTGTAAAGGACCAAATAAGTACCTAAAGTGTTGGGATTTTACTAGGACCATGTGTGCACAAAACATTTCCTTTTTTGTTTTTAATACGAGACATAATTTTATAATAATTGCATATCTTAAAGAAGAAAAAATTCTAAGAAAATTATTTTTATAACTGATCATTTCAACATGATCAGTTGTATACTATTACCTTTTCATTTATAAATTATGTTGTTTTTATTTTGAATTTGAGTACCACTGAACTAATGTTTTATCTGAAATATAATTAATAGTTTTCTAATTACCTTTATTTGTAAACAAAGTTATTGTTATAATTCAGTAACAACTGCCAAGGAACAAAATGTAATATCATATATACATATCTTTTTATCTACTATGTTATTTCCGTGACATCACAAGATCAGTACTAGAAGACAGGTAATGGTACCTTAACAAACAAGCAAACTATGGACCCAAGAAGTAAATCAAGATAATCACAGCAAGTACACTCATGAAGAAACTCAACCAAAGACTAACTTTTGCAGAGAATTCAAAATCCCAAGGTGCAAGAAAGGGTCCTAAGTCTAGGTCTTCTTAATAAAAAGTCTAAGCAGAAATTTTCAGCCTAGAGATATGTTTTACACAGGTTCTTTTCACAGGACAAGCAAATCAAGCAGTACAGTAGAGTCAGCTTGAATGGCTTTGAATTCTGGCTTTGTCACTTACTTATGGCCCATGTCAAATAACTTATTCTAAGTTTAAGTTTCTTTATTTGGGAAACATATTGATTTTTTTTTTTTTTGAGATGGAGTCTTGCTCAGCCACCCAGGATGGAGTGCAGTGGCGTGATCTTGGCTCACTGCGACCACCATCTCCCGGGTTCAAACAATTCCCCCATCTCAGCCTCCTGAATAGCTGGGATTACAGGCACTCACCGTCATGCACGGCTAATTTTTGTATTTTAGTAGAGACAGGGTTTCACCACGTTGGCCAGGCTGGTCTTGAACTCCTGACCTCAGGTGATCCACCAGCCTCAGCCTCCCAAAGTGCTAGGGTTACAGGTGTGAGCCACCACGCCCAGCCATATATTGATGATTGATACTACAATGGGATGAGTACTTATCACAGTATATGTATCTGGTTATTGCGCTCAAAAAAATCTTAGCTGTCTACCCCTGAAAGTTTGTTACAGAAAACCAAGACCATATTTCTCTGGCAAATACTTCTTTGGGAGATTGAAGATCACACTGCCAATTCAAAGGGTTTTTGAGGTCCCTTGAGAATCAAAGCCTCAGCTTGGGTCCTCAAGCACTTCACACACCTAAGAATCAAGAACAATGATTCTCCAATTTTAGCATGCATCAGAGTCTCCTGGAGAACGTGGTAAAAGAGCATGCTGGGCCTCACCCCTAGAGTTTCGGGTTCAGTAGGTCTTGGGTGGAGTCTAAGAATTTGCATTTCTAACAAGTTCCCAGGTTGATGTGAATGGGGCTGGTCTGGGGACTACACTTTGAGAACCATTGCCCTAGAGTATAGCAAACAAAATAATTGCCCTTAAGTTGCTCATTTGCAGAGTTTAAGTTATCACTGGCAGCTTCTGCTGGGAGTCAGGGAGAAGCAGGAGAGGATAGAAGAAAGCAAGTGTCTTGTAGTGAAAAAAAAAGCGGGGGGCTTTCATAGTCACGTAATCATTGGCATAAGGGGACTGGCTAGCTGAACTTGAAGTTGAGGACTTCCTTCTCTCTTTCTTTACACAGCCATCAGACTATATGTTGATCTCTTTTAATGACCACTTGATTCTTTCCCCGAATCAGTATTTGGGAAGTACTTTACCATTTTCAGCCTCTTAAAGTACCTATTAGTTTATTATATTTTAAGGCACTAACTAACTTCGAATTATTTGGAGAAGTTGAGAACTGATGAACTTCATTCCTTCCGTTACCTTTTTTTTTCTTTATAAAAAAAATAGTTTTTTTCTTTTGTAGAGACAGGGATCTTGCTATGTTGACCAGGCTGGTCTAAAACTCCTGGGCTCAAGCAATCCTGCTGCCTTGCCCTCCAAATGCTGGAATTCCAGGCATGAGCCACCACATCCTGTCGGCTCGATTACCTTTCTGGACAGTTCACTGTGGTCAAGTTCAGATCACTTTTCTCCCTCTGTCCTGAGTATGTCATAAAGATGGGCTCATTACTCTTGAGGTAGATTTTAACTAATGCTCCTTTTTCAGCTTTCACCTTATCAAAAGGGAGGCTTAGATCAATTAGATGTGATACTCTTTTAACAAAGCCAGTGGCCATTCCTAGCTTGTTTTCTTAATTTAATAACACATTTTTAAATTGTGGTAAAATACACAAAACATGAAGTTTACCACCTTTACCATTTTTAGGTGTACAGTTCGGTGGCATTAAGTACATTCATATCGCTGTGCAACCATTACCACCATCCAATTCAGAACTCCTTTCATCTTGCAAACGGAACATTCCTAGGATTTGACCAACTGTTGTGTGAGAAGATTTCCAATATTTTTTCTCAGGTACCCAAGCCTCTGTTTACTTCTATAACAATTTTATCCCTTTATTAGGAAACAATGTTGACATCGTAGGATTTTACTTCTTTGAGAAGTTGAAAAATGAAATTCAATCAGGATAAATAAAATTTGTTTTTATACAGGCAGACCTGATGAATAATCAAAGAAATTCAACAGAAATAAAATAAAGCTTCATTCCTAGTGTTTCTTAAAATCAAACTTGAAGTAAGCAGCATTTAAAAAGGAATGCCCAATATTTCGCTTGTGAGGAAAGTCGGTGTTATAATTAGTAGTAATCTCTGATTGGAACATTATCCAGAGATAATCCATACATTGTGGAAACAGTTCCGAAAGAAAGATAAACATCATTAACAGTTTTTGAAAGGAAGGCTTACACGGAAAAACATCAGATTCCTTAACGTGATAGTGACATCATAGAAAGCTAATTGTAACAAATCAATTCGCCCATTGAGTTTTATTTTTTACAATTGTAAAAGTCACTTAGAGTTTTTGATGGCTTCTTTACAAATATTGTTATATTCATATTTAATTACAAATATTAAGCATAAAATATCTCATATGTTTATAAATGTTTCATAAAATTTCAATGTTTCAAGCATACAAAAAAACTGAAAAACCCACAGGCTCCAAAGTAGTCACCACCCTCATATTACCAGTTGTGAACATTTTGTCATATTTTCTATAGAAGTATAAAAACGCATAAAAGTGGCCAGGTGCAGTGGCTTACGCCTGTAATCCCAGCACTTTGGGAGGCCGAGGCAGGCAGATCACCTGAGGTCGGGAGTTTGAGACCAGCCTGGCCAACATGGAGAAACCCGGTCTCTACTAAAAATACAAAATTAGCCTAGCGGGGTGGCACATCACAGCTACGCAGTTGCAGTGAACCTAGATCGAGCCATTGCACTCTAGCCTGGGCAACAAGAGCAAAACTCCTCAAAAAAAAAAAAAAAAAAAAAAAAACGTAAAAGTGATTTGTTCCCATTTGTTGGTGGGGGCTACTGTTGGAGAGGGAGGGAGCAAAAAACTATAGCGGGTTAGGGCTTTCATCACCTGGGAGTTTATATCCTTTGTTATAAGCCCTGGGTATTGCAGTCACTCCTCGCCCCACATCTTGAGAAGAGGGAATCTGTTTTCAATATATCCAAAACATGACATGACCTCCAGGCATTCAGGTCCAAACAACACTCAGATGGGGACTGCTACATAATCCAGCTCATGGTTTCAGATGAGGGGAGGAATTTAAAAAGCAACTGTTTCCTGTGAGAACAGCAATGAAGATGACCTCAGGGCAAGGAGAACTGCCTACCTAGGGGAATACAGATCCTTAGAGCAAGTCAAATTCAGTGCATTCCAATGACACTCTTTTTGGATCACTTTCCAATCTTCTTTCTTCTTAATTGACTCATCTTTTAGTCAACCAATGACAGAGATAATGTAGATCATTGCATGCTGATCTGAAGTTATTAGCAAAACTATTTTGGTCAGCCCAAATTGTATGAATTGCTAAGTCATTTGACTGTCATCCTAGAAAAAAGTGTTCAGTCCAAACTGGACAAGGCTTAGGAATTCAGTGAGTTTAATAACTCACTTTATTTGGCAATAAGCTAATCTTTTTCTTTTTCTTTTTTTTTTTTTTTGAGACAGAGTCTCTCTGCGATGCCCAGGCGGGAGTGCAATGGCACAATTTCGGCTCACAGCAACCTCCGCTTCCCGGGTTCAAGCACTTCTCCTGCCTTAGCCTACCGAGTAGCTGGGATTACAGGCATGCGCCACCATGCCCGGCTAATTTTCTATTTTTAGTAGAGACAGGGTTTCTCCGTGTTGGCCAGGCTGGTTTCAAACTCCCAACCTCAGGTGATCTGCCCGCCTCGGCCTCCCAAAATTGCTGGGATTATAGATGTGAGCCACCGTGCCTGGCCCAATATGCTGATATTTAACCTAGAAATAATAGTGAAGTGTTTCATATATACTGATGTATCAGGTATGGATAAAGCTCCTGTGAAAAGAGACTCTCCAAAAACTACAGAGGCTCAAATAGGAAAAGTTGAATTCTATACCACATAAAGTTGAGATAAATGAATGTGGGCCAGAGTGGGTAGGTGTTTCTGCTACATGAGGTCGTTCTCTTGTCTTTTTCTTTCTTTCTTTTTCTCTTTCTTTCTTTCTTTTTTCTTTCCTTCCTTCCTTCCTTCTCTTTTTCTCTTTCTTTCTTTCTTTCTCTCTCTCTTTCTTTCTTTGTTTCTCTTCTCTCCTTCCTTCCTTCCTTCCTCCCTCCGTCCCTCCCTCCCTCCCTCCCTCCATCCCTCCTTCTCTCCTCTCCTCTCTTCTCCTCTCCTCTCCTCTTCTCTTTTCATTTCTTTTGTTTTCTTTTTTTCACTCCTTGCAGAACTCACAGTCTAATACATGAGGTCTTTAGGAAGCCAGGTTCCTTGTTGCTCCCCAGTTTCATAGAGTAATGTCTTTATCTGTATGGTGGAGGCTGCCTTGCCAGCTCCATGGCCACAGTTTTCTATTAAAAAGCAAAACCTTGACTTGGTAATTTGCATTCATTAGTTTTGCTTACATAGCATTAGCCAGAGCAAACCTCAAGAAAGGTTAATTTGGCCATGTTCCCTAATAAAACTAGAATTCTACGATAAAAATAAAAAGGCAAGCATAAATACAGGAGGGCAATTAATGGCTTTTGCCATAAGTGCTGACCAGCTCCACTGGGCAGATAGGTTTGAACCATGGCATAAGATCTAATATTATAGCTAAGGAGAGGTGTAAGAAATGATGAGTGGAGGGCGGGATGCATTCAGGGACTTCAATGCAGTCACTGGGATCTGGATTTACAATCTCAAAATCAAGGGAGGCCATCATTTGCAATAAACAGAGGTGGTGGAATCAGGTAGCTAAATATTCTGGTGAAGATGAGCTGATCTTTCACTGAGCCACATGTTAAGTTTGCAGGACAGGCTAGATTCAATTAGTGGTTTTCTAAAGTGAGAAGAAACATACTCGATTCAAACCAATCTCAAAAAATAATCAGTGAAAGATAACAAGAATTTCAGCTATACGAGATTGATCGGCAGGGTTTGAAATGCAAGAAATACTATTCCATAAAGAGCCAAAAAAATCCACAGATTTTAATCTACACCTGTCACAGGGAGCAAGCGAGTATTTGGGCCTCTGACTGAGTGTATGTTAGCACAGGGGAGAGTGTGCAGGAGGTTACAGTTTCCTTTAGTGTGCCTGCTGCAACACCATCGCACAAGATTAGGGGAGGGCTGCTGTACAGTTGGTCAGTACTAGAACAGCCAGACTCTGTGCTTACAGTCAGTGTCTATTCTCATTGGCTGACACCCATATCTGGCCAGTCAGTGCCACCATACATGGTATTAAACACTGTCAACATTACCCCAGCTTCCATGGGCTGTTCAGAATGTTCTTGAGAGATGTCTGGACCACAAATGGCCAAGGAAAGATTCCTAAGAAAAAAACTAGTAGTTTCTTCCCAAGATGCAAAAACTTGACCATTAGAATGGATACAAAGGAGAAAGAAAGAGACAACACCCAGATTTATTTGTCAACCCCTGTTTGAGAGAAGTGTGAAAGGTCTGCAGAAAGCATACCCTATTCTGCCATTTTGGGTTTATATGCTATCCAGGATTTACTGGCCTTCCTGGAATTTTGGTGACTAATTCCACATTTCCCATACATTCCAAATGCAGTATATCTACTTTACTTGCAGAATGCCAAACACTGATATAGGTTACAAAGGAAGTTATGAACTTCCTACTCTGGAGGAATTTAAAAGTAGGATTTTCTTTGCCTGGGACAGCAAGGAGAAGAATGTGTAAGAAGAGTGATGGAGTAAGGTGTCTATCCATTTGGTTAGCCTTTTAAATAATTACTTTGCACAGAGGAAATGAGATCAGGAAGAAAGAAAGGGCCAATATAGCCGATAAATTGGTGGGCAGTAAAGTACATTGGAACTTGGACATTTTTTGAAAAGTTGCCTGTGTGTCATATACCAGGTATCAGATAAAAGAAGAAACCCAGCAGTGTTTGTCTTTTATAGTAGAAGTAAAGTATGAAGGTTAAAAGCATAGACCCTGGAGCCAGACTTGGCCTGGGTTTGGATCCCAGTTCTGCCACTGAGTAGCTGTGTGACTATGGGTCAATTACTTAAACTTTGTGCCTCAACCTCATCATCTGCAAAATCAGATAACACGGTTTTTACCTCATAAGGTTATTATGGAGATTAACAACCTATATAATGGCTGGCTTATAGTAAACAGTGTTAGCTATGATATTTTAAATATACTGTTAGTCCTAAACCATTTGCTCCGACAGCAGTACACTTTCCTATTCTCCATTCACTTGGCATCTGACCTTATCAATAATTTCTCCTATTTTTTTGTATTTTCTTTATTGGGTTATTTGGTATTCTGGGCTATCTGCCTGGCTTCCTCTCACTAACATTCAGACATATCCTCTTTTGATGTCTCAACCCACCCATTGCAAAACATGCTACTCTTATGGCACAGTTTCATTCCCTCAGTGTTCCATGACATGAACTTGACTTCGACTTTTAGATAGTATTTATAGGGTTCTTTTGCTATTTGAAGAAGTAAACTCTTAGATGGTGTGAAACAGACAATGCTGTGGGTTAACCAAATTTGACTTCATTTTCCTCTTTTTGGGCACACAGGATGGCTACATGTTTCACCCTCCCTTGCATTTAGGTTGGGTCCAAATGATTGAGTCTAGATCCTGGTGTTTTGGTGGAAGCGATGTGTTCTACTTCCTGGACTGGTCATAACCCACCCCCGTCCCGAATGATTGTCCAAGCTGTTTTCCCTTGTCATGAATGCCTGGGAGGCCTCATGTTTAGAATGGCAGCATCACAGTCTGAAATGGGATTGTACTCCTGCATCACCTCTTGGGGAAAAGCTACCAAAGACAGTTGCCTGCATTGCACTGGACTGGGATGTGAGTCAGAAATAAATCTTTACTGTGTGCACCCCGTGAGACATTGGGGTTTATATGTTAATGCATTGCCCTGATTAATTTACATGATACAGAATAATAAAATGGGGACAGAATGTAAGTCTATAGTAAGAGTATTATAGTGAAGTTCGAATGTATTTCTACTAGGCAACTATTACTGAACACATTATGGAGTGTCAAGTAGCTGAGCAGCGTGTCGTGGAGAAAAGAATATGGACTGTAGAATCCCACAGAACCAGATTCAAATTCTGTTCCAAATATGTATAAGCTTTGACTTTCATATGTTCTGCCTCTAGAATCCAAATAATAATTTCTAATAGTATTATTGGATAAGTCAACTAAGACCCATTAGGTAAACTCTTCCATCTCTGTGCACTTCCCAGTACCCCAATATTTCTAATCCAGTGTTTAATTTCCAATCCAGATTCTACATTCTCAACTACTTTTTAGAAGTTTTACTTCATAGGAGCATGGAACTAAAGTCTTGAAAACAAAGGGTAGTAATTTGGTCCAGAAAAAGTACCCATATCCTTAATTTGTGCCCAAATGAAAGAAAATCATTATAAAATTTTATGTGTTGAAAACAGTACTTAGTAGAGAACAATTTTCCCTCTATTTAGTGCATTATTCAGAAAGTTCCCAAGTTAAAAAGCCTATGCCATGCACCACAGCACAATCTTGAAAATATTGTATTTAATTAAAATGGGAATTTCTGAAATGGTTACTATAGCATTTATCTTTCAAAGCCTCACATACAGTTTTTGACCTATAAAATATTTATGAGTTAATTTGCCTTTTCCACATGTTATGGCACACAAGAGCAGCTGAGACCCTGAAATTTCCTTTAACACGAGCTGCCTTTCTTTTAAAAAGCTGTGGTTTTAAGTAGCATATTTCCTCAGTACTTATAGAATAAACTTCTCCTCAGTTTTACTTACCCTGCCAGGAAGAGAAAGAGAGAAAGAGAAGAATCATGACCTTTAATATCATCTTAGTAATAAGAATAATCTCGATTTTAAATTATTGAGGGTGGGCCACTGGCAGAAACTATGCCAACAAAGTTAGAGATACCTAGCGACCACTTAATTGTCAACCTCGCTGTTATACACTCACATACAGTCACCTTCACCACAGTATAAACACAGACTTCAAAGGCACACCTGCAAAAGCTGCCATTGTCACTTGCTGTTTAATATTTAAACAAAGTATTTAGAATTTATGGGATATACTTGGTAGCTTTTTAAATTAAAAAACCAAGTTAACATATGTATTACTTAGTAAATTAACAGATAAATGTGCTTAGCTGCTAACATTTCACATTAGGCAAACAGAGAAAGAGAATTAACAATTCAACAGGTATTGCATTGTAAGTTTACAGACCTTGATTCTACACTGCACAGTAATATTTTTGAAAGATCAGTACTGCAACCAACTAAGCTCTCTGTGGCACAGCTTTCGTTTTATAAAATTAGCAAACTTTTCAATTATCAAATAGATGTCCCTAAAAATTGATAAAGTAGCAATGTGATCTCTCAGTCCTCTTTACCTTTCTGATGCTTGCTCACCATTCCTTCTTTTCTTTTCTCTTTCTTATCATCATCCCAGCCTGTAATATCCCTCAAGGCTCTATCTCAATACCTCAACTTCTCTGCTACTCCCTTAGACCCCTTCCCTGGTAATGTGGACTTGCATTTTAAATAGAGTTTGGCCCTAAAATCATTAAGTAAGGTGAACATTCATATAAATTCAGAAATACCCTGGGGAAAAAAATCCCTTCATTCACTCTTAAAGTATAACATACATGGCTGTTTTTATGTGTCGTATTTGAGGCTTCTATACCATCCAACTCAGCCAGTTTTTCCTCCAGCATTGGAACAGATTGCTGTTTTCTCAGCTAAACACCTGATAAAGTAGTTGGCTTGCATTTGGGGGCCATGTTGTACAAGGAAAAAAATGTATCTTTAAACACTTGAATCACACTCAGCATGGTGAGATGCTCATACTATGAGAGCAATTCAGGAACTGAGACCAACTGAAGGAACATCAGATTCACATCTCCCTTCTCACGCTCCTCTGGGGCATATGCTTTAGGGAACGTGGGACAGAATCACCCACACTATTTACATTCTCTTCTTTCTCTCTCTTCCTGGCAGAGTTAGTATAATTGAGTATGGATGAGAACTTTATTCTATACGTATTGAGGAAATATGCTATTTAAAACCACAACTTAGAAGGGCAGCTCATGTAAAAGGAAGCTTTGAGGTCTCAGGTGCCTTTGTGTGCTGTAACAGAAATTTCCTTTGATAGAATGGAGTGGACGCTTCATAGGTGGAAAACATACAAAGATGAAGAAGACTGCATATCTGGGAGTATGGAGAATGGAGAGAACTGATTTGCTTTATATCATGGTTTTGCAGCCTTGGCTCTATTGACATTTTGGATTGGATAGTCCCTTATTGTGGCTGGCTGTCCTGTGCATCCTGTGCATTGTAGGATGTTAAGCAGCATCCCCGGCTTCAACTCACTAGATGCTTGTAGTAATCTCCCCAAAGTTATGGCAATCAAAAATGTCTCTGGACATTGCCAAATCACCCCTTGTCAGTGTGTGTGTTGGGGGCAGAGGGAGGTATCACCCATGATTGAAAAACACACTCATTATAATAGAGTGAAGAGTTTGAAAGTTTTCAGGGGAAATTCTAAATGGGAGACATGAAAAGGGGATATGGAGTGGGAGTTGGAGCAAGACTGGGCACTATGTTAGGTGAAGGGGCCTTGGAAAATCCTTTAGTCATGGGATGGTTGGAGGCTTATGTAATATATATGTCTAGGCTGGGTGCAGTGGCTCACTCTTGTAATCCCAACACTTTGGGAGGCCAAGGTGGGCAGATCACTTGAGGCCAGGGGTTCAAGACTAGCCTGGGCAACATGGCAAAACCTCGTCTCTACTAAAAATACAAAAATTAGCCAGGTGTGGTGGTGCATGCCTGTAGTCCCAGCTACTAGGGAGGCTGAGGCATGAGAATGGCCTGAACTGGGAGGTGGAAGTTGCCATGAGCCGAGATGGCACCACTGCACGCCAGCCTGGGTGACAGCGAGACTCTGTATAATAAAAAAGAAAAGAAAAAAGGAAAAAAGAAAAAAATATATATATACACAATATATATGTCTAAAATCCCATTTGAAGTTGTTTTCTGTTATATGAACCACCTTCCATTTCTCAAACCTCCAGTCAAGTCTATTGTAAATACTAACATCATATGAGAGCAATTAACCTATGACTATCAAGGAAGAGAATGAGTCCCTGATCTGGGCTGACATGATGTGGAACAGGGACCCACATGGACAGTTTACTTAATTCAGATGAAATGGCGTCTTGGACCCAACTACAACCAACAAGGATGACATAAAAGCCTTTGACTTTCCGTGAGGCATGGACTATGGGTTTGAACATTCTTATCTGGATCTTTGAGGTGTGGAAGCTTCTCAGTGATACCATGAGTGGTTTCATGACTCCATGACTTGTAGCTTCCATAGACCAGGGGTTCCCAAGGGACTGGTACCAGTCCATGGCCTGTTAGGAACCAGGCCACAGAGCAGGAGGTAGGCAGCAGGGGAGCCAGCATTACTATCTGAGCTCCGCCTCCTGCCAGATCACCTGTGGCATTAGATTCTCACAGGAGCATGAACCCTATTGTGAACTGCACATGCGACGGATCCAGGTTGCTTTCTTCTTATGAGGATCTACCTAATGCCTGATAATCTGAGGTGGAAGAGTTTCATCCCGAAACCATCCCCCCACCCCAGAAAAATTGTCTTCAATGAAACCAGTCTCTGGTGCCAAAAAGTTTGGGGACCACTGCCATAGAACATACAGAGCCATCACCAACCCCTGCAAGGGTTAATGTGGGAGGAAAAGAAGATGCTCTTCTCCTCTACCTATATCTCTCATGGGATTAGGATTGGAATTTCTTCCAGAAATGGGAGGTGATCCCTTCTCATTGTGAGGATGATCTTTACTTTGTAAGGTGAATCTGCCCCCAGACACTGCTAATTTTCCTGCTCCTCAAAATCTTGCAGTCTCTTTGACTTTTTCAGCTTAGTTCTTCCTCTATTACCTTATAAACATTGTCCCATAAAGTTGTGTATAAAACATTTAGAACTGTCCCTTTGTCACGCCGCCTGGCCACAGGTATGGCAGGGTTCCACTTCTCTTGGCCCACTCCTCTTTTAGTCCCAGATTCATCCTGTCAAATATGAACTGTTTCCTGAACACATTCTGCTCTTGAGCACTCCCACGCTATTGGCTCAAGCTGCCCCTCTGTATAGAAAGCCTTTCTTTGCCATATCTTCAGGTCTTAATTTGATCTATTCTACTTTAAAATATTGGTCCAGTGATACTATTTCTTTTAGTAAGGTAAACTCTAAACTCACAGAATTTTATTTATGCCTCCTTAAAGGCATTATCATTTTTCTCCATTGTAATAGCTATTTGTGTACATAGTGTACAGAAATAGCTCCTAGACTCAGAGCTGTTTGAAAACAAGAACGATGTCTTAACATAATAATTGGTTCATAACAGCTGTTATGTAGTTGATTTTAATATTTTTCTCCTTTTCTCCAAAAGAATTTAAGGTGGCTTTAAAAGAAGGCACAAAATGTTGGGTAATGACTTAAATTAGAAAAAAAGCGAGGAAAAAATAAGGAAGATATAATAGAAACTTAAGAATAGTAGGTTGTCAGCTGGGCATGCTGTGGCTCATGCCTGCAATCCCAGCACTTTGGGAGGGAGTGGTGGGAGGATCACTTAATACCAGGAGTTCAAGACCAGCCTCAGTATCAGGAAAACCTCATCTCTTAAAAAAAAAAAAAAATTAGTTGGGCATGGTGGTGCATACTTGTAGTCCTAACTACTAGGGAGGGTGAGGTGGAAGGATCGCTCAATCCCAGGAGTTTGAGGCTGCAGTGAACTATGATTATGCCATTGCATGCCAGCCTGGGTGGTAGAGTAATACCCTCTCTCTAAAAGAGAGAAAGAATAGTAGATTGTCAACAAAAAACACTTACTGAAGAAGAAATAAATTTTCCTTATATAAATTTTGTCAGTGGGTCCAATCTTAGAAACAAACTGTAGCTGCTTCCTCATCCACAACTCTTCCCCTAATAGTGATGTCTGGATTTGAGGAAGGGAAAACACAGGGAATAAAGAAGTGGAGTGAGATACTTTTTCACTCTCTATTTTCTGCCTTCCGCAGATCTGGTTGTGCTTTACTTATTGTGTGATCCATTAGGAACTGCTGTCTTTCTCCATGAATTTACCTTCCTGAATACCATGATGCTTTTAGGAATGGGCACTTGGTTCAACCAGGCCAAATAGAATCTTCCTCTTGATTTTTTGGAGCTGAAGAAAGAGGTAAAAGCCTTTTCCCCATGGATAGTGAGCCAGAAATCTGCTGAATCACTCTAGTCCCTGGGTGAAGAAAGCACATTTTCAGGAGAAGAAATTAAAGCCAACCTATACAAAGAAGCAGAGATCAGAAACAGACAATTCTGATAGTATTTGGACCCCTGGTTCTTTTTTCTGAGACCACTCCCAAAGCTTCCTTGCTTTCCAAAGCATATTTGTTAGAGCATCTTCTAGTTCTTATTGGATAAAGTCCAAACTGTTGAGTCTGATAATCTGGCATTTCCAGCACCAGTCAGCCTTATCTTGCTTCTAGCTTCCCAGTCGAGAGTTGCCTTCTCCCAGATGCCATGCTCATTTTCGGTTGTGTGGTTTTCTTGAATGACTTCTTGCCTCCTCTCTCTTAATACTAATTATTACCTTTCTTCAGAGTCTAGTTCAACATCTATCTGCTCTATTAAAGCCCTTCTTGATTGATCTTTTCCTTCTCTGAACTACCATAGCCTTTTTATTCCCAGCTTTTCTACATGGTCTGAAACATGTTTATCTTTCTGCCTTGGTTTCTTTTGCTATGTATTTTGTGTGTAAGATTTTTTTTCGTATGTTTATTTACTTACAAACTTGTACCAGTTATCAGTTATCTTGGGACATAGTACTAACTATAAATGCAATTAAAAGTCTGAGAAGAAAGATAATTGGAGATTGGAAGTCAAATAAGTTTCTTGGAGGAACTCTGTCTCTCGCCAGAATTTGAGAACAAGCAGGATTTGGTAGGTATAGAGGAGAATGGAGGGTGTTTTAGGTGGGAGCAGTGGCATCAAAAAGGACACTGAGATGAGACTCTCATCTGAGATGAGAACAGTTACTTACGCCTTGATTTGTTTACGCATGACCATTTAGGGTAAAGAGTAGAGAAGAATTGAACTGATCTACATAAAAAAGAGAGCAGAATATGAGACTCTTGTAAGCAATCCAGAAGGGAGAAATGAGGACCAGAGTTGGAAGTTTGGGAGAAAGGAGGAGAATGGAGCAGCGAGCACTGGGAGGTTGTGTATAGCCCAATGCGATCATTCTCCATGTTCCCTATACCTCAGGAAATTAAAGCAAACTCATAAAACGCTTGGAGAACATGCCTATTTTATGGAAACTGGTAATAGAGTTTTGACTTGTCAAGGGGGAAAACTGAGGAAACACACATGAATGCACGTGCTGTAGGCAGAGTGGCCATGAAAGATAGTTGCCCTTGGGGATCTGCAGAAAGCATGAGGAGAGTTTCAAGACTTAACTATGTCTAGATTTGGAGGTTCAAGCCAAACGGCAGCATGTCTCAACAATCATCTGGGTTATAAGCGTTTATTCATTTGGTAGTAGGCAAATTACTTTTGCATTCCCATGTTGATGATAAGTCCCATGAGTAGAGTCCATGTTGTCTCTCCTGTCTCAAAGTCTCTCACATTGGGTCAAGCTCAAAGTAACTATATACCTTGTCTCTCCACTTTCCATTGCTTCTCTATATCAATGTTGGGCCGATAACTGGTACAATTTTGCTTTTATCAAGTCGGTTTCCAGATCTATAGAAGAGAAAGAAGGAAAAAGAGGAGAGGGGAAGAGGAGGGCCCTGTAATTGCTCTCTGGATGTTAAACTCCTGATGGTGGCCAGATTCCTCCATTATCTGTCTTCATTCCATTTATCTAACCTCATCTGCTTTTGCCCACATTGTTCTCTTTTCCAGGAATATTGAGTTCTACTCTGTCTACTCACATAGCATGAAGAGTCTCATCTCAGTGTCCTTTTTGATGCTGCTGTTCCCACCTGTAACACCCTCCACTCTCCCCTCTACCTACCAAATCCTGCTTATTCTCAAATTCTAGCGAGAGACGGAGTTCCTCTAAGAAATCTATTTGATTTCCAATCTCCAATTATCTTTCTTCTCAGACTTTTAATTGCATTTATAGTTAGTACTATGTCCAATGACATGCATTATTGTTCTCTTGGTGATTTTATGATGGCCAGTCTTCTCATAATCAGCTTGAGGACTAAAATAGTGACTTGTAGTTTTCATGTAGTAGGTACTTAGTACTTACTCAGTGTTTTCTAAGTCCCTTCCCTAAATGAGTTCATCAAGGACAGGGGCTTTGTTTTGTTTCCCACTCTTCCCCCAAAGCTGGAACTTGCCTGGAAAATTGTGGGTACTCAGTGAATATTTATTGAATGAATTAATGAATGAATAACAGCCTGCCAACCTTTATGAGGTCCAGCAGTGCAGAACAATCTGTTTTCTTTCTCACATATTATTTCAGACTTTTTCATCTCTCCCTTGACTCTATTACAATTCTTTTGTTGAATTTTGCAGCCTTTTAGATAATTTCAAATGCCACTACCTAGCTCCTTCAGTGTGGTACCAGTCAGTCTTAAAGCACGGCACTTATTTCAAATCACATTTGTGCCAAATTTAATCCATTTATACTGAAAGAGAAAACAGGGTAGCCGTGTAGATGCATAGCCTGCTCCTTCATGTCCACACTCCCTTGAGTGTATCACAATACAGAAAACATGGGACTTGGGTATGTATATAGCAAAATGGAATCTCTCTAGAGAGGTACCATTTTCATAAATGGAAATGTTCAATATCATAAAGATATCAATAATCCTCAAATTCATATATAAAAATCTGTTGCAAGTCCTATCAAAATCCCAACAGATAATTTTATTAGTGAAAGTTAATAGATTGATTCCAAAATTCACTTGGAACAGAAGATTGTGAAAAGCCAAGACAGTTTTAAAGAAGAATGAAGGAAAGGCAATTTGGTTTTTCAGATATCAGGATTTATTGTGAAGCCATATTAATTAATTCAAAGTGATGTTAGTGCAGGAATAGCAAACATACTAATTAAACAGAGCAGAGAGCCCAACATACATTTTTATATCTACAGAAGTGACACTACAAATCGGTATAGGGCTGGTGGGCACAGTGGCTTTCCCCGTAATCCCAGCACTTTGGGAGGCAGAGGTGGGAGAATTGCTTGAGCCCGAGCATTTGAGACAAGGCCTGGTAAAGACAGTAAGACTTCGTCTCTACAAAAAATAAAAAAGTTAGCTGAGCATGATGGCATGCATCTGTAGTCCTAGCTATTTGGGAGGCTGATGGGAGGCTAGCTAGATGGGAAGCTTGAGCCAAGGAGTTTGAGACTTCAGTGAGCTATGATCATACCACTGCACTCCAGCCAGGGTGACAGAGCGAGACCCCATTTCTAAACAAAAAAAATTAGCATGGAATAACAGGTTGGAAAAAATTGTGCTATAACAATTGGCTAACTGTATAAAACAAAAGTATATCTACTATATTATATACAAAAATAAAAAATAAATTTCGGATAGATTAATTATGCAAATGTAAGAAGCAGAAACTATAAATACATTCAAGGAAAATACAGATTATTTTCAAGGCTTCAGATAGGGAAACATATTGTAAACAACACAGAAAATGCATAAACCAAGAGAAAAAAGATGAATAAATTTGACTGCATTAAAATTTAAAGCTTATTTATAAAAAGACATCATAAAAAATTAAAAAGCAAGTCACAGACAGAGAAGGTATTTCAACCATATATCTGATGAAGAATGATATCAGGAATATATATATTTTTAAGCTCAATAAGAAAAAGACAAGAATTAAATAGAAAAAAATGGGCAAGGGTATGAATAGGCAATTCACAGAAACAGAAAAATAAATCACCATTTATGTTATTCTCCACTAGTATCCAGAGAACTACAGCATCTAATAAAATTGAGAATACAGATCCCCTATTTTATTGCCATTCTTTTTTTTTTTTTTTCAGAGAGGGAGTCTTGCTCTGTCGCCCAGGCGGGAGTGCAGTGGTGTGATCTCAGCTCACTGCAACCTCTGCCTCCTGGATTCTAGCAATTCTCCTGCTTCAGCCTCCCAGGTAGCTGGGATTATATAGGCACATGCTGCCACGCCCAGCTAATTTTTTGTATTTTTAGTAGAGACAGGGTTTCACCATGTTGCCCAGGCTGGTCTCGAGCTCCTGAGCTCAGGCAATCCACCTGGCTCAGCCTCCCAAAGTGCTAGGATTACAGGCGTGAGCCACTGCGCCTGGCCTGGCATTCTTTTTTAAGGTATATATGTGTATTAGAAAAGCTCTTGTATATGTGAACAAGTAGTTACGTCTCTGGAAGATTGTAATTGTAAAAAATTGGGAAAAACCCAAATTCCCGCTAACAAAGGAATAGATAAATAACTTGTGGTGCTTAAAAAAAAAAAAACAGTTAAAAGTAAACTAATTAGGGCTATATGAGTCTGTATGAATATACCTCAAAAAACATAATTTGAAGAAAGCAAATTGAGTGAATACAGCATTATGCCATTTACATAAAGTTTGAAAACACACAAAACAATATTTTGTATCATTGAAGGACATATGTTGCATAGTATAGCAGACTGGGTTCCCAAAAAAAGTAAGTTCTAAGATAGAGACTATCAAGCAAGAGGTTCTTTAGTGAGTGATTTTGGGAACAACATCTTGTGGAAAGGAGGTGAAGGAGGACTGCACAGAAGGGAGCTTGGGCTGTGACGCAGACCTAACAAAGACCTCAGTCAACCCCTCTATGGGCCTCTGAAACTGGGATTACCCTTCAGGATTGTCTTGGGTTGAGGTGAGAGCCCTTGCCTTTACAGCCCTGCAATGGTGAGTCACTGGATAATAGGAAAATGCATGACCTGGAGGAGGCAGCTCTCCTCTGTCTCTGTGTAATCCCTAGGAACATTCAACACCAATATTCTGTTACTCTCCTAGAAATGTGGTAGCGTTATACTTTCCCATGTCCTTTAAGTTAGAATTGGCCAATGGAATGGGAGCAGAAGTTGCATGGGTCATCTCTAGGTAGAAGCTTTTAATAGTCCAAATGCAATTCTCCAAATTTCCTTCCCACTACCATGGGATCTGTGACATTCTAGGTGGTGGAAGCTCTTCCAGCTGTGTTTCTCAATGAAGATAATGTGGATCAGTGCATTCAGCCATCCTGTAATCAACATGAGGCATGAGCAAAGAGGAAACATTTTCTTTTGTAAATCACTGATATACTGGGGTTATTTGTCACTGCAGCATAACCTACATGTTTGGACTGATACCACCTTTTGATTGCAAATGTCACTTTTACCATCTCTGATTTCTCTTCTTCTTGCCATATGTATTTACTTAACACTCTTTTTTGTCCTGTTCAAAATCAGGATTTCACAAAATGTGTTCTGTAGAAAACTAGTCATGTGAGCTGCTCTCCAAAATCATGGTTTTTATGGTCAACTAAGTAGGAAACCGCATACTTTATCACTCTCTCAGGGATTTATAATTGCTCATTAGCATATTAAATTTCCTAAACACTCTTTCCATTAAAAAACCTGTATTAATTAATCTTAATCTTCCATTTCACAAACTCATTTGACTATAGAATCCTAAAAATAACATCTATTAACATCTGACAGAGAAACACATTTTTGGAAACTATGCCCTAAGCATTCTTCCACTTTCCGTTGCAAATTAAACACATCCAGCGGGTCTACTTGGAAGTGAAGAGAATGGAACTAGGACTTACTTACAATGGGTCCAAGAACTAACAGCCTTTCTACAGGCACAAAATTTCAATAGAATTGACTTATAAAGAAACTATTCAACTGGCTTCAAAATCAATCAACACACATGTAGAATATAGACAATGTGAAACGCAAATATGTATGTTTTGGCTAAGGGGTCCTTAATTACCTAAGGCTGGCAATATGTTTGCAAAGATAACATGCAAACACATAAAAAGCAAAACAATAAAGGTTAGAAAATAACCACTGCCAAATGAGTGAGTATAGACAGAATATTGAGGTTGTCTAAGATCACACAGAGAGTAAAGGCCAGAGTAAGCAGTAACTACGTTCCATATATTGGATCTCAGAATCAAAGATTCACTTAGTCACACATCATTCTTTGATATTATTCTGAATCTCTTGAAGTGTGATGTATAAGAACTTAAATCTTAAGCACAAACAATTAGGATAATTAGCATCTCTGTATATTTCCATCGTGGCATCAGACAACAAAAGGAAACTTGCCAATTTCCCAATCAGGCAAAGTCCAAAAGACGTTTTCCTGCCTGCCTGCCTTATTATTGCAGCAAATTATAGCACCACTTGCTGGCTGAGAAAATGGCTCACTCAGAATGAGGAGGCAGGGCAGACGGCTGCTTGTGCCTTTAGAAAATGTTTGTTGTTTGTTTTGTTTTTTTAAGAATTTAGATAAGAGTTAAAGAATTACTTCTTTCTATTGAAAGCTCTGCATTTTAATAAATTGGAGTGGTGGACAACCTGGAATGGATGGAGCAGAATGTTGCATAATCTCTAATCTCTCCCCTGCTTCTTTTTATATGTTTTGAATGAAGAAAGATCTATTTTAGTTGACAGGAAGAAAAGACAAAAACTTTAAAAAGAACACAAAACTACCAAGGTTTTGTCTTTGCCTGCATGCATAAAAGCTTGAGATTGGAATAAAATTCTTAGTGTAATGTATTAGAGACTCAGAATCCAGATATTTTGGGAGTAGATGGCTCAGCAAAAACACAGATTACTTTTAGACTCAATCTATTATTTATTATTTCAATTTATAAAAAATGCACCCAATGCATCTTCGGGATGAAGAGTTCAAAGTCATTGTGATTGTGTAGTTGGCTTATCTCTCACATATAGAAATCTGCATATTTTATGTTGACTTGAAGTTGTGTTCTTTGAGAGATTGTCATGCCATAAAGACAAAAAATTAATTTTAAAGAATAAAATCACAGTGTCATTGTAGATATATTACTTTTAAGTTATATATCACATAATGATTTCTTGTCAATAGAGGTTTTAGTTAAATTATGAGGAATGGCTGCTGAGATTTGGAGTGAGACATTATTTTTTATCTCTATAGTTAATCATTCCTATTGCCTTGAAGTCAGAATAAAAAAACCCTCCACAGAGTTCAAAGTGGGAACCCCATTATTTATAAAATGAAGTAATTAGGGTTTTTTTATTATCTGTTTACATTAAATTATGATTTCTAACACTTCCCCTTCTTCCTCCCTTTAGTGCTTCCAATTCCCCTCCCTGACCCCACTCTAAAACACTTCATTTTGGTCTGCCAAGTAGACTCAGTTTTCCAGCTTGATAAAAGAGAAAATGGTTATGCTTAGCTCAAAAGATTCTTGTATTATTTTAGTTGGAGATTGATAATGATTCTTTAAAAGTTCTAATTTTGAATCGGAGACTCTCCTTCCTAAAATAATTCATAATGCTGGGAAACAGCATTTCTTATATTAAAATTTAATTTCAAGTGCTACATTTAATTGAAAAAATATTACTTTGAAATCAGTTTCTTGCTTTTCACTTAAAATATACTGCAAGCAGATAAAAAAATTAGGCTGTCTTTAAAAAGCTGTATTATAGATATCTACATACATAAATATTCAAATCTTGAGTCAGGTTTTGTTTTTTACTTGATTTTTTGTTGTTTCTTGTGTAATTATATATATCTGGTGAGTTGCACCTATTTTCAATTAAAGTAGAAGCAATCAAAATCTAGCTATGTACTAAATACATTTTTGTATTGCTCTTTTTATTTTTAAAGGTGAAAAACATTAATACATTCATAAATTCATAAATCAGCATCATTTGGCAAACTTCTTATATTAAACTAGGCAGCATTTAATTATTAAGCTAACTAGTCAAATGAGTGAGATGCTAATTAAAGCCTCAGCAAACAGCCACTCTCCATTCCTGGTTTATAATTCAATGTCCACCAAAAAAGTCAAATAAAGGTCACCATATCACCTCACATCTGAATATTTAGGAAAGGAATCTGCCTGTTCAATCAGCCTCATTAGATCTAAATCTGAATATTTTAAAAAGCATATAAAACAAACAAACAAATATGCTAAAAACTCCATAGACTGAGGTTTCAGAAATGACAAATATATAAGACAAGTTACTTAGAAAAGTACATTTCACGTTTTTGTGCAAAAAGTAAAAGCAAAGCAGTATTTTCAAATAGGTAAATAGGCATTTGTGGTAAATAGAATTTTATTTCTTAAAATGTGTATTATCAACTCAACATTGCTGTAAGGCGTAAATAGGATGAATAAAGCTGTATGGTACAGAAATAGACTCTTAAAATTGAGTTCAAGTTTTATCTTGCTAATCATATGAATGTGAATGAAAATAATTCAAATGCTTAATCTGAACAAACTACTTATCATGGAGAACTTAATGAAATACTGGTTTCAAACAGTTTTTAGGGCATAAACTACAGAATAAAGAACCAAGGATCCTATTACCTATTACAGTGAAGTGTTTCTGAAAGTACTTTACATCTTTCAACCTTCAGTTGATAAAGATGATTGGACCACCTTCCAGAAGGAGGCTGCCTGAGTTCCTATGAGGCTATCCAATTAGAGATTTCAAGAGCCAAATTTATATCATATCAAACGCTGCTGCTACTTTCTCTGCATTGCCTTCAGGAAAGCATAAAGCAACCCACAGGCTATTGTGAAATGCTTAACTGCCCAAAGTATGAGAAATGAGAATTGAAAGGACCAGGTACATTTTCTCTAAGACTTCAACTCTGTATTGTGTTTTTAAAATAGAATTTAATAGGAGTGAAAAATTCGATTAGTCTGTTTCACCTGGTTAATTAAGACAACCTTAGGGTAGAAGGGTTATTTACATTTATTGAATTAATTAGCCTGTGAAACAGTTTTTCAGGGAAGCCAAGCACTATGCTAGGCACATACAATAGCCATGACAGTGAGTTCATGTCCCCTGTGTCCATGCTGTTAGCAATGAGATTTCACAGATCTGTTCATCAAGAAGTGGAATCTATCTCTTCATCCCTTTAATTGGGGTTTACCTCATGATTTGTTTTGACCAATAGAATGTGGCAGAACTGATGATGTGGCAGTACCCAGACTAGCACTTAAGAAATTTCTCATAATATTCTCTTGGGACTCCTTCCTCTGTCACTAGCTAGGGGATAAGACCACAAGGACCAGAACTAAGTCGGCCCAGTTATGCTAACAGAGGCCCCAGACACATTAGAGAGCCCAGCCAAGATCAACAGACCTGACCTAAAGCTGACTTACAGCTAACCACAGGCACATGCAGGAGCCCAGCTGAGATCAGAGCAACTGTCCAGCTGAGCTCAGCCTAAATTGCCAGGAACTAAATAAATAGCTGATACAAGTATATTGTAATCTCATAATACTCCACTGTCCTCAATTAACACTGTGGTACCTGATAGGAGTCAAGAAATTCAAAGCCTGAAGACATGAACACATTAAGCCACATCCCTATATGGACTATCATCTTTCGATTATCTGTTGGACACATTACAAGCCTGTGCCTGAATCAAACTTCATAGTCACTGCCTTTCAGTAACTTTTAAACATTATTTATTATATAAAATCATTTACAGGCCAGGTGCAGTGACTCATACCTGTGGTCCCAGCATTTTTGGAGGCCAGGGCAGGCAGCTCGCTTGAGCCTAGGAGTTAGAGACCAGCCTGGGCAACATGGCGAAACCCCATCTCTACAAAAAATACAAAAATGTTAGACATGGTGGTGCATGCCTGTAGTCCCAGCTACTCAGGAGGCTGAGGTGGGAAGATAAATTGAGTCCAGGAGTTTGAGGCTGCAGTGAACTGTGATAGTGTCACTGCACTCCAGCCCAAGAGATAGAGCCAGAACCTGTCTCAAACCATCCCCCCAAAATTTACATTACTATGTAGAACTATACACAAAGAGTGTTTATGCTTAATTAATTGATTTTTTAAAACTATGAAACAATTTAAAGTTGAGAACCAAATAGAAATGAACCTAACAAGCTTCACATATTCACTAAAAACCAGACAATAGTGCAGGCTTTTGTACAATTAGTGATGTGTGTGTATATGACATTAGGAATGATCATCAATTCTCCCTTCTATCTGGGCATTTCAGATCGGTCAAGGATCATTCTATCAAATTAGAGCTGTGGCCAACAATGAGTAAGGAGATTGAATTGGTAATAAAAGGTTTCACATCAAGGAAAAGACAGGACCTGATGGCTTCACTGCTGAATTTGACCAAACATTTAAATAATTAATACCAATCTTTCTCAAACTTCAAAGCATAATACCAAAGTGTAAGTTATCCCTGGATGCAAGGATGGTTCAACACATGCAAATTAATATATGTGACACAACACACTCACAGAATGAAGGACAAAAACCATATGATCATCTCAATAGATGCAGAAAAAGCATTTGACAAAACTCAGCATCCTTTCAGTATAAAAACTCTCAACAAATTAAGTATAGAATGAATGCAGCTGAACACAATAAAGGCCTTAGATGACAAGCCCACAGCTAACATTATACTCAGTGGTGAAAAGTTGAAGGCTTTTTCTTTAAAGTCAGGAACAAGATAAGGTTGCTCACTCTTGCCACTTCTTTTCACCGTAGTGCTGGAAGTCCTAGCCACAGTAACTAGGCAAGAGAAAGAAATGAGTCATCCAAATCTGAAATGAAGTTAATTTATCTGTTTGCAGACATGATGTTATATACAGAAAACCCTAAAGTCTCCAAGTTACGATTAATAAATGAATTCGGTAAAGCTGCAGGAAAAAAAACAACATACAAAAATAGGTAGTGTTTTAATACACTAACAACGAACTATTGAAAAGGGAAATCAAGAAAGTATCTTATTTACAATAGCTACAAATAAATACTTAAGAATAAATTTAGCCAAGGAGATAAAAGATCTGTACACTGCAAGCTATAAACCATTGATGAAAGAAATTGAAGAAACAACTAAATAGAAAGATATTTTGTGTTCAATGACTGGAAGAATTAATACTGTTAAAATTTCCATACTATCCAAGGCAATATACAGATTCAATCCAATCTGTATCAAAATCCCAATGAAATATTTCACTGAAATAGAAAAAACAATCCTAACATTTGTATGGAATCACAAAAATTCTTGAAGAGCCAGAGCAATCTTAAGCAAAAAGAACAAAGCTGGAGGCATCACACTACTTGATTTCAATATATATTACATAGTTATAGTAATCAAAACAGCATGGGACTGGCATAAAAACAGACACATCAGCCAATGGAACAGAATCAGAGTAGAGAGACCAGAAATAAACCCATGCCATTTACAGTCAGTTCATTTTCGACAAAGATGCCACGAACACACAGTGGAGAAGGAACAGTCTCTTCAATAGACAGTTTTGGAGAAACTGGATATCCACATGCAGAATAATGAAATTAGACCCTTATCTCATACCATGTACAAAAATTAACTCAAAATGGATTAAAACTTAAACATTAGACCTGAAACTATAAAAGTACTAGAAGAAAACAGGAGGAAAGTTCCATAACATTGGTTTTGCATAGGCAACAAAAACAAAAATAGACAAATAGGATCACAGCAAACTAAAAAGCTTCTGCTCTGTGAAGGAAACAACCAACAGAATGAAGAGACAACCTATGGAATGAGAGAAAATATTTCAAACTATGCATCTGATAAGGAGTTAATATCCAAAATATATAAGGTACTCGACTTAGCAGCAAGAAAACAAATAACCTAATTTAAAAATGGGCAAAGAACCTGAACAGAGATTTCTCAAAAGATGTACCAATAGCCAACAAGTATATGAAAAAATGCTCAACATCACTAATTATCAGAGAAATGTAAATTAAATCTACAATAAGCTATCACTTTATGTTAGAATGGCTGTTATCAAAAAATCAGAAGATAACAAGTATTAGGGAGGATGTGGAGAAAAGGGAACTCTTGCATACCATTGGTGGGAATGTAAATTAGTACAAACATTATGGAAAACAGTAAGGAAATTCCTGAAAAAATTAAAAATAGAACTGGCATATGATCCAGCAATTCCACCACTGAGTATATATACAAAGAAAATGACATTAGTATATTGAAGAGATATCTGCACTCCCATATGGATTGTAGCATTATTCCCAATAACAAGATACAGAATCAACCCAAGTGCTGGTAAAGGATGAATGGACTTTTAAAAATGTTATATATATATACACATATATGTACACATATATATATACATATATACATATATACACACATATATACATATATACATATATATATACATACACATATATCACATTGATACACACACAATGGAATGTTTTAAAAGTTTAAAAAATGTTCTATATATAATTTACATATCACATTTATACACACATACACACATACAATAGAATATTATTCAAACTTAAATTTAAAAAAGGAGAAAATCCTGTCATTCATATCAACATGGATGAACCTGAAGGACATTATGCTAAGTGAAATAAAGCACAGTAAGACAAATACCTCGTGATCTCACTTATATGTGGAATCTATAAAATTTGGTTTCTAGATATAGAGAGTAGAATGATGGTTGGGAGAGGAGGGAGAATTGGGGAGATGTTGGTCAAAGGATACACAATTTCAGTTAGGAGAAATAAAGTCAGGAGATTTATTGTACGACATGGTGACTATAGTTGATAACAACGTGTAATGTACTTGAAAATTGCTAAGAGAGCAGATTTTAAACATTCTTACCACACAAAAAATAAATAAGTGAGGTAATGCCTATGTTAATTAGCTGAATTTAGCCATTTCACAATTATGCATGATTCAAAACATCATTTTGTGCGGCATAAATATATACAATTTGTATTTATCAGTTAAAAAATCAACAATGACAAGGCCAGGTGGGGTGGCTCGTGCCTGTAATCCCAGCACTTTGGGAGGCTGAGGCAGGCAGATCACTTGAGGTCAGGAGTTGGAGACCAGCCTAGCCAACATGGTGAATGAAACCCTGTCTCTACTAAAAGTACAAAAATTAGCTGTGGCAGGACAATTGCTTGAACCCAGGAGGCAGAGGTTCCAGTGAGCCTGAGATCACACCACTGCACTCCAGCCTGGGTGACAAAGCGAGACTCCATCTGAAAAAAAAAAAAATCAACAACAAAAGGTAGACACACAAAGTCTCCTCATCCCAAACCATGCACATTATTATAGCTGTAGCCCACTATATATTAATGTCTAAATTCATCATGAGCCATAGAGCAGACAAATGATAGAATTTGGAGTTGGAAGAATCTTCAGGGCTTACTGAATGTAGGGGCAAGAACAGCAACAGTATATAAAGAACCCCATTCTCTTCCTAGCTGTGCCACGCATACCTTCTTTAGCCTAAAATTTTTTATCAGTAAAGTGAGAGTTTGTTTATAAATGCCTTCTTTGTGTTAGAGGGCAATTTAAAAAATTAATTCCTCTCTGCATTCTAAAGGATGGTGAAAAACAGCTGAATTACATAGGACCATAAGTTTTTGAGAAGCCAAGTGGGGAAACAGAAGAAGGAAGATGTCACTAGACAAAAGAAGTCTAGTGGGAGGAATCCGGGGAATTTTCTTTTGCATGCTGTGTGTGTGCCCATAAGCCTTGCCATTCTTTGGGAGTTAGAATATTGGGACAGGTTGGGAAGGTACCAGGGAGGTATTGCAAAGTACAACTAAGTCCATCTAAGGGATCTAATATGCACCAGGAGTGAGAAGAGAAGCTGTCCATAAAAGGCCAGTTATCTTTGGGTTCAATGAGATTCTTGGCGTGTCTCAAAATCTCTGGCTGTGAAAGCTATCCCTGCTTCATAGCACTTATCTTAAATAATAGCTTGCTTTTTTTCTAAATTCTCTCAGAATTTTTGATGAGCCATTTGGAACCTGACTGATATATATCTCCGTGCTATATATAAAGAAAGTATTTGTCCAAAAGAAAAAAAAAATCACACAAACAGGACTATAAAAACGACACTCAATTAAAAAAAACTGCTTGAAAGAGCAGTTTTCAAACACCTTAAATACTTTAAAACATGATTTTATCAATTTTCCTTCATGAAATACATTAAAGTTATGACCAATCATCTAAAATGATGTGTCTATATGTTTTTTCTAATTGTGCACAAAGATAATTGGAAGACATGTCCTTTTTAATGTGTAAATTATAACAAGATTTAGGGAAGTTGGCTAATAATATAGCAGGCTGATTAGATGAATTAGTAAATTAACCCAAGCTGTTACTGTACATATGTAAGTCCTCTGAGATAGGAATTTTTAATTGATTCCTCAAGGGTGCTTGTTAAAGTGGCAAGATGGTTGCTTGACTGTTCATGTAAATAATGAAAAAAGAAACTAACATAAAAAAAGGAGCCAGTTAACCTCCATACTGGTGGTAATGAACTTCATACAGATGCCACAATCACTGAATATCAAAGTTCCAGTTGAAATGCAAGCCCAGATAATTTCATTTGCTCTCTTCCTGCTCCCCTTCCAACTCTCTCCATCTCCAGTCTCATCCATCAGCAAGGGCAGACCCCTCTTGTCACATACCTGTGCCCACACTCCAGTCCCCTCCAGCTCAGTTGTCCTCTTTGCCTCTATCATATATTAGGGATTTGTGCATCATTCTAATGCTCATATCCTATTTCCCCTATAAAGTGCTAAATACATTGAAGTTTCATGTAGTGTCATGTAGTAGAAAGGGAATGGGATTTCATCTGCCTGAGCTGGGTTCAAATCCTAACTACTCAATTTTATAAATGTGCAACTTATGGAAAGTGACTTAACTAGAGTCCATGTTTCCTCATTTGTAATTTGAAGATATAATACCTATTTTGCATGGTTGCTGTGGGAATTTAAGATGATGTAGATAAAGCTCCCAGGATTTAGCACTTCATTAGTAGTGAAAATTATTTTCTTTGTCTGTGTCCTTTTATTGAAATCCAGCTTTACTTCAAGTGACACTGCTTCCACCACAACACTCTGACTGTTGCTCCTATATTTTGGCTTCTGTTTTAAATTTTAAAAATTAAAAAAGAAAACTTTTATTTTAGGTTCAGAGGTACATGTGTAGGTTTGTTATAGGGTAAATTGCCATGTCGTGGGGGCTGGTGTACAGATTATTTTGTCATTCAGGTGATAAGCATAGTACCCGATAGGCAGGTTTTCAATCCTCACGCCCCCGTCTCTCTCCACTCTCAGGTGAGCTCTGGAGTTTGTTGTTTCTTCTTTGTGTCCATGTGTACAAAAGGTTTAGCCCCCACTTATAAGTAAGAACATGTGGTATTTGGTTTTCTTTTCCTGTTTTAGTTCACTTAGGACAATGGCCTCCAGCTCCATCTATGTTGCTGCAAAGGACATTATCTTGCTCTTTTTTATGGCTGTGTAGTATTCCATGGTGTGTATATACCACATTTTCTTTATCTAGTCTGCCAGCAAAAAACAAATAACCTAATTAAAAAGTGGGCAAAAGACACGAACACTTTTCAAAGGAAGAGACACATGTGACCAACAAGCATATGAAAAAATGCTCAATATCACTAAATCATTAGAGAAATGCAAATCAAAACCAAATGAGGGCTGGGCATGGTGGCTCATGCCTGTAATAACAGCACTTTGGGAGGCTGAGGCGGGCAGACCACCCGAGATCAGGAGTTCGAGACCAGCCTGGCCAACATGACGAAATCCTTTCTCTACTAAAAATACAAAAATTAACTGGGCATGATGGTGCATGCCTGTAATCCAAGCTACTCAGGAGGCTGAGGCAGGAGAACCACTAGAACCCAGGAGGCAGAGGTTGCAGTGAGCCAAGATTGCACCACTGCACTCTAGCCTGGGTGACAGAGTGGAACTCCATCTCAAAAAAACCCAGAAAAACAAAAACCAAATGAGATACCATCTTGCACTAGTCAGAATGGATATTATTTTGGCTTCTTAAAGAGGACTTAGCACTATCCTGGTTCCCCAAAACTGCTTTCTGACAATTTTATGTAGTTTTCATCTAAAATGAAGTTTCCTGGACACTTGCATCTTTTACTTTCAAACACAAACATTTATGCAATTATTCTTTTATTTAATCCTTACAAGGATTCCAGGTGGTAGGGAGGGCCCATGTTATTATCTCCATGATATATTCAAGTTCTCGTTACTGTCACCCCTGGGTCATTTCTTCTTAACCGTAAGGACTTTGGAGCTTGGCTCATAGCTTCTCTCTATTCTAGCATCTACTGTCAACTTTAGTGACATCATGATATTTACTGATGAGCCATCAAATGGCCTGCCCTTACACGGACATTTACCTCCATTTCATTTTACCAATTCCATTTACAGAAGTATATTTTGGACTTTTGGATCACTTTTAACTGCTCCTCTGAAAATCTGAATTTTGAATTGACTCTCTCTGCCGGCAACCTTGTATTTTTCTCTTCTCAAACTTTTCCGTTTCCATAAAACCTGTTCTTCTGCCTCAGGACACAGTCCTCCTTCTTGAATCCTTCCTAGTCCACTTCATTTCTTCCATAACCAGCCTGAATTTCCAGCATGTCTTTGTTCTTTCATTCGTTCACTTGTTCATTCATTTATTCCACATTTGTTGAGTGTATTTTGTGTGTCAGACACTGTGGTAGGAACTGTACTAGGCTCTCACCTCAGTCCAGAAGCAGCTCAGGGCAGGCTGGTCAGTCAGTTCTTTCATCATACCCTCTGACACTTTTGGACTCTTTTCTTTCCTTTGTTCCTAGCAGGCAAACTATCTGATTTATTTCTTTCTTTCCCTGTTCTTAGACCCTCTGGCTCTAATCGTCTCTAGGGAACATCTTGTCTCCTTCTGACTCCTTGCCCGAGCTGAGCCTTCAGTGCAAATCTAATTACTCATATATCCCGGACAGTCCTCTTTCTCTGCAGCCTCCGTTATTCCAAAGCTTTACCTTCTCTTCAAACCTGTGGGCACCCTCCACATTCCAGCTCTCCGAGTGGGTGACCCAGCCTGGCTTTACTAAGAAAACAAAGACCATCAGTTATGAACTCCCTCAGTATCCCTCACTGGTTGTCTAGACTTCTTCCATATTATTCTCCTGTTATTTTCCCCTCCACACCAAAAGGTAAGATCAATGCTATGGTCGGACTGTGTTCTTCAAAATGCATATGTTGAAACTTGATCACAATGTGATATATAGTATTAAGAAGTGGGGCCTTGCCAGCACCTTAATCTTGGACTTTCCAGCTTCCAGACTGTGAGAAATAAATTTATATTATTTATAAATCATCCAGTCTCACGTGTTTTGTTTTAGTGGCAAGAACTGACAAAGACAATAACGCAAGAGAAGACATTGTTTTCACAGGAAGAATCTTCATAGGTTCTTTGGTCCCATCTCCTGACTTCCACCTTGATTTCATATATTATGTGTTCTTTCAATCTTCCATGTTGCTTTCTTCAATAGATTCTTACGCTTAGCCTGCAAATATCTTTGGAGTCTTCTTTTCAGCCTCCCTATTCCTCAAGCTTCCACACAAAATTCCATTAACAATCAGCAATCTTGAGGAAGTTGTCTCCACTCATTGCCTTCAGTAATTTGCCTTTTATTCCTCCAGAACTAACAAAATTGCTTCAATACCTACTAGCCAATTTCCAGTGGCCCTTCAGCCTTCTATTTCCTGGGGACAATTGACCACCTCTTGTGCTTATTCTGACCCAGTCTACTATCTGGCCAGAACTTGGCAAGTAGGAGCTCCAGCAAAAATCCTAGACCTTTTTTTTTCTTTATACCTTTTTCCAGTTTCAATTCTCCACCTCCAAGGTTCTGCATTTACTTGGTGTTTGACCTTTTGCTCCATCTTTGACTTCCAGCCAAAAATTATCACTTCAATCTGATGACAGGTTTGCATTCTCTGGCAAATCTTTGGAACATGCCTACAGCGCCAGACAGGGTTCCAGGCACTGTAACCCTACTCTGTGCCTAGTTAGCATATCTGTTTTCCCTGCGGGGTCTGGTCTGACCTCCTCGGCATAAGTGGGAGTCTTAAAGTCTCACCTCCCTTGGTTTTCATGACACTTTCCTCTCCTGATGCTTTTTATACTCCTCTAACCACTCTTTCAAATATCTTGTGAAATCTCTTCTTTCTTCTCTTCTCACTCTATACTCTTTTCTTGGCAGATCTCATCCACTCCATTGGCTTAAATACCATCTCTACATTGCCAGCTCCCAAATTTATAATTCCAATTTTGAATTTTTTTTTAAGTTCTACATATGTAATGCAAAATGCCCGCTGGATAGCTTCTGTAATTTGGACCTCAAATTCAACATAATTAAAAGCAAATTTATCATCTTTTCCTTCTAATCTATCTTTTCTGTGTTCCCTGTCTCGGTTAATGTTACTTTTAACTGATTGTACCAGGGTTCCCCAACCCTGGGGCCAAGGACCCGTATCAGTCTGTGAAACTTCATCTGTATTTATAGCTGCTCCTGGTTGCTCACATTACTGCCTGTATTAGTCCATTCTCACACTGCTGTAAAGAACTGTCTGAGACAGGGTAATTTATAAAAAGGTTTAATTGACTTACAGTTCTGCATGGCTGGGGAGGCCTCAGGAAACTTACAATCATGGTGGAAGGGGAAGTAGGCACATCTTACACGGCAGCAGGTGAGAGAAAGAGAGAGAGAGTGCGAAGAGAGAAGGACCCTTTATAAAACCATCATATCTTGTGATAACTCACTCACTATCTTGAAAACAGCATGAGGGAATCCACCCCCATGATCCAATCACCTCCCTCCCTTGACATGTAGGGACTGTAGGTCCATCCCTCAACATGTGGGGAATACAATTTGAGATGAGATTTGGGTGGAGAAGAAGAGCCAAACAATATCACTGCCTGAGCTCTGCCTCCTGTCAGATCGGCAGAGGCATTAGGTTCTCACAGGATTGCAAACCCTATTGTGAACTGCACATGTAAGGGATCTAGGTTGCATGCTCCTTATGAGAATCTAATGCCTGATGATGTGTCACTGTCTCCCATCACCCCCAGACAGGACTGTCTAGTTGTATGAAAACAAGCTCAGGGCTCCCACTGATTCTACATTATGGTGAGTTGTATAATTATTTTATTATATATTGCAATGTATTAATAATATAAATAAAATGCACAATAAATGTAATGCACTTGAATCATGTCAAAACCATCCTCCCCCACCCCAGTCTGTGGAAAAATTGTCTTCCATTAAACCAGTCCCTGGTGCCAAAAATGCTGGGGACCACTGGCTTACACCTAACAGCTACTTGAATATTATGGTCCCTTTTATCTGTTTTTGTATCAGTTTCTTCTGATGCAGCCTGAATCCTTCCTTGCATTGTCTCTTGCCTGGACTTTTCCAATAGTCTAATACTTGCCTCCTTCTCACACCAGCTTCCCTCTTCAAGTTATTTTCCACAGGGTACAGAGTTTACCTTCTAATAGATAGTTTTGTTTATGTCACTCCCCAGTTTTAAAATCTTTTCCTGGATTCTGCTGCCTGCAGGGTAAAGTCTAAATTCTTTAACTTGGCACAGAAGCCTCTTCATAATCTTTCCACAACTCAATTTTTATCTTAAGATTCAAAGCTTTGCCTATGTTTTACTACATATGCCAGTTACTTTAGACAACTTGTTGTTTCTGAAATGTCATCTAATATTTTCACATCTAAAGTTCTATGTATGCTTTCTCTTCCGTCTAAGGTGATTTTGCTTTCTTTTCTTCCAATTTAAACCTTAATTCAACGTCCATCTCTGCTACCAGAGCTTCTGGAAAGCCTTTCCTAAAATATTCCATTGTGTTTACATGGCACTTACTTTCCTCTCCTGCACATGTGACTCAGGGAACCAGGTTCCTTCCACCTTGTGGCTCTGCTGTCTCTTGGAGCTCTTAGAGAGTTTCACTAGATTTGCTGCATCTGGTTGGAAGATGAGGAAGGTAAAATGGAGGATCACACGTGGGAGAGTGTTATGGCATATATCACTGCTGCTGACAACCCAGTGACCAGAACTCAGTCATGCAGCTGTAGCTAACTGCAATGGAGGGTGAAAAGAGTAGTCTAGCTGTGCCTGGGAGGGAGAGGGAAATGGTTTAGTGAACAACTAATAAAGGTTTTCTACACTGGCACATGGGAGTTGATTAGTATATGTTTATGAATTGAATGAATACATTATTATAGAATAGGCATTAGCTAAGGTAATTCTATATCAGTGTTCTAGCCTTTCAGATTCCTTACTGGCTTCCGACTTTGTAATTCCAAAAAGAAAAAAATATATACCTTCAGGTTTGCTCAGAAAATTGATTGTACTGCTTGACCAAACATTTTCATTAATAACATTTATTACATATAACTTGTACTGACATTATAAATTCTCAGAGATCGAACACTATCAAAGAACAAAAATAGTGTAATGAAGATCACTTAATGTATGTTCCTCCCAATGATTTACAAATCATTCAGAATTACTTCATGGTTTTGCCAGGCTTCAAAGCCATTAAATTCAAATCCATCCAGTTAACAGTTTCCTGGGAATGACAGACCCTGTGCAAAATGCAATCCTACTGTGTGCAGTAGAAAGAACATTGAGGGTGCTAGTCTGACTGCACTGCTTCCTGACTGGGTGTAACTGGTAAATTACTTAGCAAAAATTTCTTTTAAAATAATGGACTTTTAATGGATGATCTCTTAAGCCTCTGGCAATTTTAACATTCACTACTAGGATTTGTTTGAAACTGCTGGTTAATAGAGGATAGGCTGGTTAATAGGCTAATAGGATGGTAGTCAATAGAGTGTTTACTATTTCTAAGTGAGTTAGGTTAAATTAAATTGTGTTTAGTATTAGAAGCGTGTTAGTCATCTTTAAAGGCCAAGGGAAAGTACTGTCTAAAATTATATGAGGACTTCTTTATTGCTATACTTATAATCTGATGAAAGCACAGCAATTATTGGACCCATTTGCAAAGGCTGTTCCCCTTGCCAGTGTTCATGCGATATCGCATACCTGTCATACTGCTAAATGGTCCACTATGAGAATAGCCAATGGCTTTTGTTATCTTAATAGTATCATATCTCAAGATGCTATCATTGTGAAAGAAATCAGTTTGCTTATTGGCAAAGAGTGCTTTGAAATAATTTGCAGAAGGCTTGTTTAGGGACCATGGAAGTAAGATTGACACTGAGGAAATGTGCATTGCTTCTTGGTGGGATGCAGATTGCCCTGCCTATGGCTCAGCTTATACGTTTTCCTACCATCCTATTCAGTATCAGTAAACGTGGCCTGCTTTCATTTTTTTCTCCAGGTAATGCTCGTGAAGCAGCAAAAGAAGATCCACATTATTCCAGAAATTAATGCCAGTGAAGTCAATAGTGTACACCAAGGTAGCACAATTTCTTTCTGATGGTCCTGAAAATATAGGGGGACTTGGAATTAACACCTCTGATGCAGAAACTAATCTGCCATTCATTTGATGTGCCATGTTGGTCAAATATCTTAAGCCCACACTTCCTGACTTGTTCTTCATGAAATGGGAACAATGCATTCATTTGTTTATTGAGCATCTACTATGTGATAGGTACTCTTTTGGGATTGTAGAAATAGTAGCAAACAAACTAAATTACTACCACCATGGAGTTTATATCCAAGTAGAGAAAGCATACAAAGGCTACATTTTGTCATATGGCAAAAGTGCTACGGGGAAAATTAAAGCACAGTAAGGGAGGTGACGGGGAGACTAGGAGATGGTGTACTATTTTCTTCTGAGTAGTCAAGGGAGAATTCTGAATAGGTAACATTTGAGGGAAAAAATGGGGGAGGAAGCTATGTAGATACCAGAAGAGAGTATGCGTCAAGAAAAAGAGAGAACACATGTAAAAAAACCTGAAAAAATAATAATTTCTTTTTTTCGTCTACATTATAGGGTTGCTGTGAGGATCAAATGAAATAATATATGTGATTTGTATGTAGGTACGTGTGTGTGTGTGTGTGTGTGTGTGTGTGTGTATTTAGAGACAGGGTGTCACTCTGTTGCCCAGGCTGGAGTGCAGTATTATAATCTTAGCACACTGCAGCCCCAAACTTCTGGACTCAATGATCCCTCCACCTCAGCCCTCCTAGTAGCTGGGACTACAGGTACACACCACCATACCCACTTAATTTTTTTAATTGTTTATAGAGACAGGGTCTTGCTATATTGCCCAGGCTGGTCTTGAACTCCTGGCTTCAAGCCATCCTCCCACCTCCTCCTACCAAAGTGCTGGGATTATAGGCATGAGCCACCATGCCGGGCCTGATCTATATATTTTTAAGCATTAAATTCATTTTGCTGCTTTTGTGGTTACTATTTTTATAGCTCATTGTTGCAAAGTGAACTCTTTTATGTCTCATTAAAAGAGAGAAATTCTCTGACAGAGAACTTAAATGATGTGTACCAACTGGCCATCATCTTAAGGTTCAGTAGTGAAAATACACTTTATCTGTACTTTCAGAGCACTTATAAATTACTGGAAGATGTCTGTGTAAATAGAGCACAGTATAAGAGAAAATAACACAAAACAAGTGTCAAGTTGATGCAGCAGTCTAGTGAATCATCTCTGAGATTTGAGAATTCAATGATTCTTATGACATAAGAAAGAGATTTCTCTATTTAGGAATTCTTCTTACATCAGGTTTTCCTCTCCCTGTCTCCTTCTCTTTCCTTTATTTCTTGCTTTCCTGGCTTTTACATACACATTTTGTGATGGTTTAGAAGAAGAACACAAACAGTAAATGGTAGTTGAGAAAGAGGAGCTTATAACATTGGCATGAATATAGCTAAGAACTATTTCTTAATGCTATATTCAAACACTATTAGATAATTACATGACAAGTTAAGTGACAGGCAACTTTTATAATTTTCTCAGATAAACAGGGATGGGGAAATCATGGTTCTTTGCTTCTGTTTCTCTAATATTGGGGAACAGCTGACTTGAGTACGGAAACACACTTGCCATCGATTTGTATTTGTTTTTTGTTCTTTGGTTTGTTTTTGTTTTTGAGGCAAAGTCTCCCTCTGTCACCCTGGCTGGAGTGCAGTGGTACGATCTCAGCTCACTGCAACCTCTGCCTCTGGGGTTCAAGAGATTCTCCTGCCTGAGCTTCCTGAGTAGCTGGGATTACAGGCGTGCACCACCACGCCTGGCAAATTTTTGTATTTTTAGTAGAGACAGGGTTTCCGTATGTAGGCCAGGCTGGTCTTGAACTCCTCGCCTCAGGTAATCTGGCTGCCTCGTGCTGGGATTACAGGGATGAGCCACCGTACCCGGGCTGTATTTGTTTTTAAATACAAGTGGAATAAATATTCAAAATCCTTTGTGAAGTAAGGCAGGGTATATAGAAACATATAAACAACACACTTTGGAAACAGGAAAACAGAACTGAAAGAATGTTTATAAAGGTGCACAATGAAAGAGCAATTCCACAGAGGGCTTGTTTAGATTAGTGAAATACCCATGCCTGGGGTGACATAATGCATGTTTGTGTATATGACTATTATATATTTAAAATATCATTGAAAATTATAAAAAATATTCCCCATCCTGGACAGTAACCCATACCATGATCTGAAAATCAGAACCTCTTTTGTAATGATTTGTAGACAGTAAGTTCTACATTCTTTCATTTATTCATTTATTTGTTACCTTAAGTTCAAGGCCTGCAATGCTTTCTGAGCATCTGCTGTATAACTTTGGGGTCATGGTTTTATAGTGCCTGGGAAAAGAAACAGGGCTAGAGATATAGAGCACTGGGGTTTTAATTGCTTTAGTTGGCAAAAAGAAAAGGATTTCTGTCTGAATTCTCCTAGGTCTCTTTTCTCAAGTTTACACCAAGCGCTACATGCCCTGACCTCCCACCCCCTTTAAATAATTCACAAGAGATTCATGATTTTTAAACACTGGGATGCTTAAGGCACACCTGGGGTGCTTGCTACAAATGCAGTGACCCTGATTCAGTATGTGTGGGGTGCTGCCCGGATTCTGTATTTTAAATAAGGACCCAGATGCTTCTGATGCAGGTGGTCTGTGGACCACACTGGGAGAAACACTGTTAAGACAAATTTACTCAAAGGTAAAGAAGTCTTTAGAGAAACTAAATGTTGAAGTGAGTGGCAAATTGTTGCAGGGTGGTTCTGCTTGAGCAGGAGACCTAGAATCCTGCGAAACTGGTGGAGGCAGAGGAAAGATTTTAGTAAGGAATTTTTATAATATTTTAATAAAGAATTATGAGCTGATTTAGTTAGAAGGAGCTATGGTGGGTATTAGAGAAAAGAACATTGGTTGATAAAGTTAGACGGGCCTTGAAGGCAAGGGGACGATTTCTCCCAGGTAGATATGGGGCCCAGAGGAGGGACATTACTAAGAAATGGTTCTGGTTAGTATAGTGGTACACCAAACTACTCTAAAACTAATTAATAGTTGTTTACAATTGTGCCCATGGATTAGGAATGTGGATTGAGCACATGGGGGCTAGCTAGTCTCTGCTATAGGATATTTGAGACCTCAATTGAGAAGACTCAAAGGCTAGAAGTGACTCAAAGGATGGGGTCTGGAACCATCAGCAAGCACCTTCATTGATGTTCCTGACACCTGGCCTGCACTGATTTGAAAATCAGGACTGACGACTGCAGTGTCCACACACTGGGCTTTCTATGTGGTGTGGCTTCCTCAAAATATGGTGGCCTTGGGGTAGTTGGACTTTTTACATGGTGGCTCAAAGCTCTAAGAGCACGAGTGTTCTGGTGAACAACATGGAAACTGCATTATCATAAGAATTATGGTCTAGTCTCAGAAGTCACACAGCCTCACTTCTGCAATGCTCTATTGGTTGAAGCAGTCGCAAGCCCACCTAGATTCAAGGAGAGGGAAATTAAACACTTCCTGTTGGGATAGTGGCAGTGTCACAAAGAAGAGCACATGGTATGAGGAATATTGTTGTGCCGTCTTTGGGAAATAAAATTTTTTTAGAATTTATAAATTTATATAAATATTTATAAAATTATAATGTTATAGAATTTATAGATTATAGAAGGAATCTGGAGAGTTGAGTGATGGGAAGAATGGGAAAAAATGGATCAATCAATTGTGGAAACTGTATTCAATGCAATACTATACAGCAGTGAAAATGAGTTAACTACCACTACATACATGAATGTGGATGAAGCTTAGAAGAAATACTGTGTGTTGTTAAAAGTTTCAAAAAAGTTTCATGCTACCAGTTTTATAAACTTCAAAATAGTTAAAATAAGCAACACAATTTTATCATTTAGGAATACCTATATATGAGGGGTTTTCAAAAAGTTTTTGGGGCTGGTTTACTCTTTCCAACTACACTTTAAGATAATCCCAGGGAGGATGCTCCTTTAAACAGTTTTTAGCCTGACATCTCTCTCTTAGGCTCCAGGATGATATTAGACTCTTCTATTCTGCTCCATTAGGTCAACCCAACATATCCAAAAACCAAATTCAAGAAATTCCTTCATTATTCCAGTTCCTCAGGTTAGGCCTCTTGCCTCTTCATGATTTCTCCTGAATGTCTGCATCTGTGCTTTCTGTTTTATTCTCATTGTCATAGTCCGGAACAGATCCAGGTTTAGATCCAGGTTTAGACTCTCTTTTAGAGAGTGGCACCATGCTTGGCCAGCGGTCATCTTTTGGTGTGTCAAGTTGGTGAATGCTCATCTGCTTGCTTTCAAGCTTCTAAGATTTTGTTGACATATCTAACATACTGTTGTCTGTGCTCCTATTCTTTAAGCCTTAGGAGCTTTCTCCTTTGTGACCCTGTTAATGTAATTTTGTAGAGTTTTCTAAGCAGGCAGAGGTAAATATATGCATTCAACTTGCCATCTTTAACAAAAAGTACCCATATACCCATATACTGTTTGAAATATTTTACAATATTATTAATGACTGCATAGTAACTCCTGCTCTTCTTCTTCTTAAAATTTTTATTTTTATCTTTTAGTTCCATTTTCCACAAGCTTTTTGAAGTCCCCTTGTATGTGGTATGACCCTTAAGAAAATGCAAGCCAATTAAATAAAGAAAACAAAGTTTGAGATAGTGGTGATCTCTGGGTGATAGGGATGGGAAAATGAAAGAACAGAGAAGAACACACGGGAAATTTGTAGGTTCCAGCAGTGCTCTGTTTTTTAGATGGGGGTGGATTCATGGGTTTTCATCCCATTCTTTATTCATTTACTACTATTTTACACATGTTGCCTGAGTGATTAATTTACTTATTCATTCAACAAATATATATTGAGAGCCTAGTATATGCCTGACACGTGTTAGTCAGTGAGAACTGAACGATGAATAAAATAGTCATGGCTCCTGACTTTATGGAAGGGATTTATGGTAAAGAAATACACAGGAGACGAAACAAATAGGGAATGACACACAGTGAGATAAGTCCTTTTATAGGAGGACAATGGCGGTGAGAGGCACATGTCCCAGACTTGGAAGTCAGGAAAGGTCTCTGTAAGGAACACGCATTTTAATCAAGACGTAAAGGATGAATAAAGAAATAGAAGAGTATGTTCAAGGAAGGATTTGAAGGTGAGAGGGGCCTAACATGTTTGTGGTGTTGAACATAAAAGGTGAGATGGGAAATAAAGATGATTTTGGACAGTTAAATAGGGCCCAAGTCATAAAAGTTCTTGGAAGCTATTTGCATTCATGGGGACTCTCGGTGGCAAGCACCAGAAGCACACCTCAATCAACTCAAAAATATTTTAATCATAAATATGAAGCACCATCTATAGAGCCCTAGGACAGGAGTGGGGCTAGTTCACAGGGACATCTGACCTTGAATACCATCAGCACCTGCTCGTCTTGGTTCGTCCTGTGTATCTGTTTTCTTTCTCTCTGCAGACACCTCTTCTAAGGGTCACATAACAGGAAACATGACCACTGACTCTCTTAGTCCCAAGTCCTAAAATCCAGAAAAAGAGACTTGTCAAATATGACAAGATTAATAACACAGCTGTCATGGAAACCACATAGATAGATGGGAGCAACAGCTTGGGAAGAGATCCGTATCTCTCCGCTAAGAACTGGTATCTTTTCCTAAAAGCAGTAAGAGGATGATAATATAACCTGATTTGCATACTAGAAAGATGGCTTTGTCCAGAGTTTGGAGCATGGTTTGGGGTAAAGGGGTGGTGGTGATAGGGCCAAAGATACGTTGGGAGCTTGCTGCAGATGATAGAGAATGCAGTGTGGGTAGTGGCAGTGGGCCATTGAGGGCATGTGACATTCATTTCATTTATTTTCTACTAGATGTGAGTATTCCAAACTTGTGTCATTGACCATTTTCCCAAAAATTCTGGCACCCAGAAATGAGTGGACAATGTTTCTGTGGTCAATGAGATAGCCTTCTACAGGAGATTAATAATGCAAATTAGCATATCAAAGGATCTAAGAAATTGGTTGTTAAAGAAACAAGTTCAATTTTCTTTGACCCAGTTTCTCACATATACTTGTCAGGTTAGATCTTTCATGCAATATCTATGAACAGCCCACAGAATTATGTCTTCACAGTTTGGAAATACCACGTAGAACAATGAAGAGTAAAGAAAAGATGACTGGGGCTAGTTTACTCTTTCCAACCATGCTTTGAGATAATCCCAGGGAGGATGCTGCTTTAAACAGTCTTTAGCCTGAAATCTGTTTCTTAGGCTTCAGGATGATATTAGACTCTTCTATTCTGCTCCATCAGGTAAACCCAACATACCTAAAAACCAAATTGAAGAGATGCCTTCATTCTTCCAATTCCTCAGGTTAGGCCTCTTCCCTCTTCATGATTCCTCCTGAATGTCTGCATCTGTTCTTTTCATTTTATTCTCATTGTCACAATCAGGGGGTAGATCCAGGTTTAAGGAACTCTCTTTTAGAAAAAATGAAGAAATTATAAATGCAAAACTAGGCATGGAAGTTAATTTTTATTTAGGCTGGGAAAAGGAATCATAGCACACAAACATTATAAACATTACAAAATCCATACAAATAGCACAACATTTTTATTAATTCACTGCCTGATATACCTGAACACCTTGATTTTTCCCCGATACTTCTTTTTTGGGGGGGAGGGGGCTGGGTACTTGTTGATCACCTCTTTGTAAGCAAAGGACTGTGTAATATTTTCTGTAGAAAGAATAGAAAGGCAACCAAGTCTTTCTTCAACTTAATGGATTGACATTTTTAAAAACTATTAATGGTTTAGAAAAGTTTCTTGCATCATCGATTCATTGTTGGTAATGTCATAAAATTGTTATCAAATCTATGAAAAAACTATCAAAAATTTTTTTTCATAATAAGCTGCTTTAGACTTACTGTGAGATGGGATCAAAAGTTTGTGTTCTATAAACCTAGGAATTTTATATATATATATATAAAATGTATATAATGTTATATATATATGACGTTTTATATATATATGTATATTTTTTTGAGACAGAGTCTCTGTTTTCCAGACTGGTGTGCAGTGGTGTGATCAAAACTCACTGCAGCCTCAACTTCACCAGCTCAAGTAATCCTCCTGCCCAAGCCTCCCAAGTAGCTGGGATTACAGGAGCACACCACCATCCCAGGCTAATTTTTGTATTTTTTTGTAGAGACGGGGTTTTGTCGTGTTGCCCAGGCTGGTCTCAAAATCCTGGGCTCAGGCAATCTGCCTGCTTCTGCCTCCCAAAGTACTAGGATCACAGGCATGAACCATTGTGCCCAGACTATACCTGTTTTTTACATTTCCAATATAAACAGAAACAAAGTACAGTGTGTCTATTATTATAATGTGGTTATACAGTTATAATGTATATGCTGCACTGTCTAATATATTCCTAATGGGACAGAACATCTGTTTTGATTAGCTGTCAATGAAAACCAAATCATCCACTTCCAATGTTATACATCTGATGGTTGGAAGAATTTTCCACTGACTTGCTTATGGCTCCATACATTCCAAAATAGTTTTTTGCTTCTATCACCCATTGCCTTTGGGGCCTTGGGGACTTAGGTCATGGTATGTTGCAATACAGCCTGTGCCTCAGCATCTTCTGGGAGTTGGCACTGGGGGTTAGGCATATTTCTGAAGCCATTTCTATATAGGTAAAGATAATAATAACCTAACTCTTCAGGGAAGTGACTGCAATCCACATAAACATACCCCACTAAACCAGAACTAGATCTCTCTCCAACACAAATCCCACTAATCTGATTCCCAGAGTGCTCACTGCCACTCCAGAGCACAAAAAAAGAAAAGTGATATTGAAGGAAGAACTAGGGGTGGAAAGAGACAGTGGTCTTAACCAACTATAACATCTTATTTTTGCAAATTTTACAAACCCATGTGACTCTGAGGGTATGTCTAGGGTTTTTTTCTGAGGCCTTGGAAGGGTCCCATGCAAGTTTCATGATACGTTCATCTTTGGCCACATCTCTGGGATTAGCCCATAGCTTACATCATTGCATTAACCTAATGAATTATCTGGATCAAGTCTTCCCTCTCAAACAGGTTGCATAACTGCTGCAATAATCTTTCCCAAATATTACTTTCACCATGACCTTCTTGGCTTAAACAGTGGACATCCATAGAATAAAGTCTAAATCCCTTAGTCTGATACTCAAGGTGTCTACAATCTGGCTGTAACTTTGGTTTAGAAATTTTTATCCTGTGACTTCCTATACCAATATATATGTATAAAAAAGGAAACAATTGGCCAGGTGTGGTGGCTCACCCCTGTAATCCCAGCACTTTGAGAGGCCGAGGTGGACAGATCATGAGGTCAGGAGATCAAGACCATCCTGGTCAACATGGTGAAACCCCATCTCTACTAAAAGTACAAAAATTAGCTGGGTGTGGTGGTGGGTGCCTTTAATCCCAGCTACTTGGGAGGGTGAGGCAGAATAATCTCTTGAACCAGGGAGTCGGAGGTTGCAGTGAGCCGAGATCGTGCCACTGCACTCCAGCCTGGTGACAGAGCAGGACTCCGTCTCAGAAAAACAAAACAAAACAAAACAAAAGCAAACAATCAGTGGGAACCTATGTACTTACAGGCATTTTCCCAAATGTTAATATTTTAAGTCTTTATAACAACCTTTACACATGAGAGAATGCAGGCTCAGAGATAACAGCTGGAATTGGAAGGCAGATGTGTCTGACTCAGTTGTCTCACTCTTTCTACTGCACTATGTGCTTCTCACTCAGTCCTTCAATTTAGATAAAGTTAAAGCCCCCATTTAAATCCCATCCTTTCCGTGAAGCTTTTCCAAATTACTTCCTCAACTATGGGCCCTTCCCTACTCTGAGCTCTCACAATATTTGATACCTGTATTATTCAGTGGGCATATGTTCAACACTGTCTTGCATTTTTCACTTATTTCACCTTTATGTATCCTAATTCTGTCTCAGTTGCCAGCCCTCTAGGGGAAGACAGAATGGCTGATATTTCCGCACATTGCTTGTAACACCTGGCAAAGTTCCCTACCCCATTTAATAGATAATTCCGAAATGAGTATATTTGTCCACCAGTGGGACCCAGAAGATTAAGATAACAAGAGGAGAGGAGCCACCCTTGGATCCAGAAGATTAAGGACAAAGGAGTGGGGAATAGCCAGCATCTTTGCCTCTTGCTGTTTATTTACCCCATTATTAGATTATTAGGGTGTGGAGAGTTGCCACTGGGGTTTGGTTTTCAATTCTTCTCAGAAGTGCAGCTGCTGATTGACAAGACCTTAGAGAATAGGAAAACAGCGTGAGCACCATTTGGCACTAGCTGCCACAGTGATGTTATTCCCCAAAGCACCACTTTGAGGGGTGACCGACACACCCATCAGCTTTCACAGTCATGACAGAAGAAGACAAAAGAGCTCAATTCCCTGGGGTTCTGAGCGCTTTAACTGCAGAAGTAGTTGAAATTTTCCACATCACTCTGACACTTGTCCAGTGTTCTCAAGTAGTTATAAGTTGGCCTTTCTATCATATTTGTTGTCAGTCTTCATTTTATTTTTTTAAAGGAAAGAATAATTTAATGACTTTATCAGAATTACTGTAAAGATTTCTGGTGCAATTTTAAATTAAAATGCAAATTGTGTTTTTTAAATTATACTTTAAGTTCTGGGGTACATGCGCAGAATGTGCAGGTTTGTTACATAGGTATACATGTGCCATGGTGGTTTGCTGCACCCACCAACCCGTCATCTACACTGGGTATTTCTCATAATGCTATCCCCCCAAGAGGCCCTGGCGTGTGATGTTCCCCTCCCTGTGTCCATGTGTTCTCATTGTTCAACACCCACGTATAAGTGAGAACATGCGATGTTTGGTTTTCTGTTCTTGTGTTAGTTTGCTGAGAATGATGGTTTCCAGATTCATCCATGTCCCCACAAAGGACATGAACTCATCTTTTTTTATGGCTGCAAGTGTTCCATGGTGTATATGTGCCACATTTTCTTAATCCAGTCTATCATTGTTGGACATTTGGGTTGGTTCCCAGTCTTTGCTATTGTGAACAGTGCCGCAGTAAACAGCACTGTTTACTGTGCATGTGTCTTTATAGTAGAATGATTTATAATCCTGTGGGTATATACCCAGTAATGGGATTGCTGGGTCAAATGGTATTTCTAGTTCTAGAACCTTGAGGAATCGCCACACTGTCTTCCACAATGGTTGAACTAATTTACACTCCCATCAACAGTGTAAAAGTGTTCCTATTTCTCCACATCTTCTTCAGCATCTGTTGTTTCCTGACTTTTTAATGATCACCATTCTAACTGGCATGAGATGGTATCTCATTGTGGTTTTGATTTGCATTTCTCTAATTATCAGTGATGATGAGCTTTCTTTCATATGTTTGTTGGCTGCATAAATGTCTTCTTTTGAGAAGTATTTGTTCATATGCTTTGCCACCTTTTCAATGGGGTTGTTTTTTTCTTGTAAATTTGTTTAAGTTCTTTGTAGATTCTGGATATTAGCCCTTTGTCAGATGGATAGATTGCAAACATTTTCTCCCATTGTGTAGGTTGCCTGTTCACTCTGATGATTGTTTCTTTTGCTGTGCAGAAGCTTTTTAGTTTAGTTAGATGCCATTTGTCAATTTTGGCTTTTGTTCTCATTGCTTTTGGTGTTTTGGTCATGAAGTCTCTGCCCATGCCTATGACCTGAAGGGTATTGCCTGAATGGTATTGCCTAGGTTTTCTTCTAGGGTTTTTATGGTTTTAGGTTTTTATGGTTTTTATGGTTTTATGGTTTTAGGGTCTTTAGGTTTTAGGTGTAAGTCTTTAATCCATCTTAATTTTTGTATAAGGTATGAAGAAGGGATCCAGTTTCAGCTTTCTGCATATGGCGAGCCAGTTTTCCCAACACCATTTATTAAGTTTCCCCATTGCTTGCTTTTTTCAGGTTTGTCAAAGATCAGATGATTCTAGATGGGTGGTGGTATTTCTGAGGCCTCTGTTCTGTTCTGTTCAGATATCTATATATCTGTTTTGGTACCAGTACCATGCTGTTTTTGTTACTGTAGCTTTGTGGTATAGTTTGAAGTCAGGTAGCATGATGCCTCCAGCTTTGTTCTTTTTGCTTAGGATTGTCTTGGCTATACAGGCTCTTTCTTGGTTCCATATGAAATTTAAATTAGTTTTTTTCTAATTCTGTGAAGAAAGTCAATGGTAGGTTGATGGTGATAGCACTGAATCTATAAATTACTTTGGGCAGGATGGCCATTTTCACAACGTTGATTTTTTCCCATCCATGAGCATAGAATGTTTTTCCATTTGTTTGTATCCTCTTTTATTTCCTTGAGGGGTGGTTTGTAGTTCTTCTTGAAGAGGTCCTTCACATCCCTTGTAAGTTGTATTTCTAGGTATTTTATTATCTTTGTAGCAACTGTGAATGGGAGTTCACTCATGATTTGGCTCTTTGTTGCACATTGATTTTGTATCCTCAGACTTTGCTGAAGTTGCTTTTTGGCTTAAGGAGATTTTGGGCTGAAACGATGGGGTTTTCTAAATATAAAATCATGTCATCTGCAAACAGTGACAATTTGACTTCCTCTTTTCCTATTTTATACCATTTATTTCTTTACCTTGCCTGATTGCCCTGGCCAGAACTTCCAATACAGATGTCGAATAGGAGTGGTGAGAGAGGGCATCCTTGTCTTATGCCAGTTTTCAAAGGGAATGCTTCCAGTTTTTGCCCATTCAGTATGATATTGGCTGTAGGTTTGTTATAAATAGCTCTTATTATTTTGAGAAATGTTCCACCAATATCTAGTTTATTAAGAGTTTTTAGCATGAAGGGCTGTTGAATTTTGTTGAAGGCCTTTTCTGCATCTATTGAGATAATCATGTGGTTTTTGTCATTGGTTTGGTTTATGTGATGGATTACGTTTATTGATTTGCGTATGTTGAACCAGCCTTGCATCCTAGGGATGAAGCCGATTTGATCATGGTGGATAAGCTTTCTGAAGTGGTGCTGGATTCAGTTTGCCAGTATTTTACTGAGGCTTTTTGCATCGATGTTCATCAGGGATGTCCTGAAGTTTTCTTTTTTTGTTGTGTCTCTGCCAGGTTTTGGTAGCAGGATGATGGTGGCCTCATAAAATGAGCTAGGGAGGATTCCCTCTTTTTCTGTTGTTTGGGATAGTTTCAGAAGGAATGATACCAGCTCCTCATTGTACCTCTGGTAGAAATCGGCTGTGAATCTGTCTGGTCCTGGACTTTTTTTGGTTGTTAGGCTATTAATTGCTGCCTCAATTTCAGAACTAGTTATTGGTCTATTCAGGGATTCGACTTGTTCCTGGTTTAGTCTTGGGAGGGTGTATGTGTCCAGGAATTTGTCCATTTCTTCTAGATTTTCTAGTTTATTTGCATAGAGGTGTTTATAGTATTTTCTGATGGTAGTTTGTATTTTTGTGGGATCAGTGATGATATTCCCTTTATCATTTTTTATTGCATCTATGTGATTCTTCTCTCTTTTCTTCTTCATTTGTCTGGCTAGTGGTCTATTTTGTTGACCTTTTAAAAAAACCAGCTTCTGGATTCGTTGATTTTTTGAAGGGTATTTTGTGTCTCTATCTTTTTCAGTTCTGCTCTTATCTTAGTTATTTCTTCTCTTCTGCTAGCTTTTGAATTTGTTTGCTCTTACTTCTTTAGTTCTTTTAATCTCTCAGCATTTGCTTCTCTGTAAAGGAATTTTTTTTTTTTTTTTTTTTTTTTTGACGGAGTCTCACTCTGTCACCCAGGCTGGAGTGCAGTGGCATGATCTTGGCTCACTGCAACCTCCACCTCCTGGGTTCAAGCGATTCTCTTGCCTCAGCCTCCCAAGTAGCTGGGACTACAGGTGCATGCTACCACACCACCACACCTAGCTAATTTTTTTTGTATTTTTAGTAGAGATAGGATTTCACTGTGTTAGCCAGGATGATCTCGATCTCCTGACCTCGTGATCTGCCCACCTCAGCCTCTCAAAGTGCTGGGATTACAAGCATGAGCCACCCTGCCTGGCCTGTAAAGGAGTTTATTTCTCCTTTGCTTATGAAGCTTAGTTTTGCTAGATATGAAATTCTGGGTTGAAAATTCTTTAAGAATGTTGAACACTGTACCCTACTCTCTTCTGGCTTGTAGGGTTTCTGCAGAGAGATCTGCTGTTATTCTGATGGGCTTCCCTTTGTGGGTAACTTGTCCTTTCTCTCTGGCTGCCCTTAAAATTTTTTCCTTCATTTCAACCTTGTGAATCTGACGATTATGTGTCTTGGGGTTGCTCTTCTCGAGGAATATCTTTGTAGTGTTCTTTGTATTTCGTGAATATGAATGTTGGCCTGTCTTACTAAGTTGGGGAAGTTCTCCTGGATAATATCCTGAAGTGAGTTTTCCAACTTGGTTCCATTCTCCCCGTCACTTTCAGTTACACCAATGAAATGTAGATTTGGTCTTTTCACATACTCCCATATTTCTTGGAGGCTTTGTTCATTCCTTTTCATTCTTTTTTCTCTAATCTTCTCTTCTTGCTATATTCCTTTGAGTTGATCTTCAATCTCTGATATTTTTTCTTCTGCTTGATTGATTCGGCTGTTGATACTTGTTTATGCTTCACAAAGTTCTCGTGTTGTGTTTTTCAGCTTCATCAGGTCATTTATGTTCTTCTCTAAACTGGTTATTCTAGTTAGCAACTCATCTAATCTTTTCTCAAGGTTCTAAGCTTCCTTGCATTGAGTTAGAACATGCTCCTGTAGCTTGGAGGAGTTTGTTATTACCCACCTTCTGAAGCCTACTTCTGTCAATTCATCACACTCATTCTCTGTCCAGTTTTTTTCCCTTGCTGGCGAGCAGTTGTGATCCTTTGGAGGAGAAGAGGTGTTCTGGTTTTTGGAATTTTCAGCCTTTTTGTGTTGGTTTCTCCCCATCTTCGTGGATTTATCTACAGGCGCGTGCACTTGGTCTTTCAAGTCGGTGACCTTTGGGTAGAGTTTTTGAGTGGACTTCCTTTTTGTTGATTTTGATACTATTCCTTTCTGTTTGTTAGTTTTCCTTCTACCAGTCAGGCCCCGCTGCTGCAGGTCTGCTGGAGTTTGCTGGAGGTCCACTCCAGACCCTGTTTGCCTGGGTATCACCAGTGGAGGCTGCAGAACAGCAAGGATTGCTGCCTCTTCCTTCCTCTGGAAGCTTCATCCCAGAGGGGCACCCGCCAGATGCCAGCCAGAGCTCTCCTGTGTGAGATGTCTGTCGCCCCTATTAGGAGGTGCCTCCCAGTCAGGATACATGGGGTCAGGGACCCACTTGAGGAGGCAGTCTGTCCCTTATCAGAGCTCAAATGGTATGCTCAGAGATCTGCTGCTGTATTCAGAACTGCCAGGCTGGGACATTTAAGTCTGCTGACGCTGTACCCACAACCGTCCCTTCCCAGGTGCTCTGTCCCAGGGAGGTGGCAGTTTTATCTATAAGTCTCTGACTAGGGCTGCTGCCTTTTTTCAGAGATGCCCTGCCCACAGAGGAGGAAATCTAGAGAGGCAGTCTGGCCGCATTGGCCTTGCTGGGCTCTGGTGGGCTCCTCTCAGTTTGAACTTCCTGGCAGCTTTGTTTACACTGTGAGGGGAAAACCACCTACTCAAGCCTCAGTAATGGCAGATGCCCCTCTGGGTGAGCTCAGACTGCTGTGCTGGCAGTGAGAATTTCAAGACAGTGGATCTTAGCTTGCTGGGTTTCGTGGGGGTGGGACCCGCTGAGCCAGACCTCTTGGCTCTCTGGCTTCAGCCCCCTTTTCCAGTGGAGTGAACAATTCTGTCTCACTGGCATTCCAGGTGCCACTAGGGTATGAAAAATAATCTTCTGTGGCTAGCTCAGTGTCTGCCCAAATGGCCACCCAGTTTTTTGCAGGAAACCCAGGGCCCTGGTCGTGTAGGCACTGTAGGGAATCTCCTGGTCTGCGGGTTGGGAAGACTATGGCAAAAATGCAGTATCTGGGCCAGAGTGCATGGTACAGTCCCTAACGGCTTCCCTTGGCTAGGAGAGGGAATTCCATGACCCCTAGTACTTCTTGGGTGAGGCATCGTCCCACTCTGCTTCAGCTCACCCTCTGTGTGCTGCACCCACTGTCCAGCCAGTCCTGATGAGATGAACTGGGTACCTCATTTGGAAATGCAGAAATCACTGCCTTCTGTGTTGATCTTTCTGGGAGATGCAGACCAGAGCTGTTCCTATTTGGCCATCTTGCCAGCACCCCCCCCCCCCCCCCCAATTCTTAATTTTTTTGTAAGGAGTCCTAAATTCAATTTTGAAGTTTTTTTTCTTTTTTTTTTTTTTTTATTCATCCACTTTTATTGTTAATGGACACTTGGATTGTTTCCAGTTTTTATTTATTAAGAAAAATATTGTTCATGAGCATTCTTCTACATTTATTTTTGTGCACATATGTACACATTTCTGGAGTATAGGATAGGATTGTTGAGTCATGGTATATTTTCTTTTTAATTTAATTTAATTTTATTATTATTATACTTTAAGTTTTAGGGTACATGTGCACAATGTGCAGGTTTGTTACATATGTATTCATGTGCCATGTTGGTGTGCTGCACCCATTAACTCATCATTTAGCATTAGGTATATCTCCTAATGCTATCCCTCCCCCTTCCCCCCACCCCACAACAGTCCCCAGAGTGTGATGTTCCCCTTCCTGTGTCCATGTGTTCTCATTGTTCAATTCCCACCTATGAGTGAGAACATGCGGTGTTTGGTTTTTTGTCCTTGCGGAATGATGATTTCCAGTTTCATCCATGCCCCTACAAAGGACATGAACTCATCATTTTTTACGGCTGCACAGTATTCCATGGGGTATATGTGCCACATTTTCTTAATCCAGTCTATCAATGTTGGACATTTGGGTTGGTTCCAAGTCTTTGCTATTGTGAATAGTGCCGCAATAAACATACGTGTGCATGTGTCTTTATGAAGTTTTACTTCTTATTTTCAACTTCTATTGTAGAACAATTGAAACATACAAAAATAGAGAGAATAATATAATCAACATGTATTCATCACAATCCTTGAAAATTAACATCCCATGGTCAGTCTTGTTTCATCTTCCCTTTAATTCTCTTCCTGCCCCAGCTCTGAATTATTTTGAAGCAAATTGCAGTAATCACATTATTTCATCCTTTACTTCTTTTAAAAATATGACAGAAGTTTTTGACAAAAGAATCTTAATGTGGGGAAATGTAATGATAACACTTTTAACATGACAGTTTTTAAAAATTATGACATTTGATTTATATTTTATTCAATTTTACAGAAAATAGTTATGCAAAGTATCTTTTTATTATAAGAATCCTGCATGTAGAAGTCCCAAGTAATATCAAAGAACACAGTAATCAGTCTTGTCCATCTTGTTCAAACATTGAGAGCTAGCTAACAGGAATAAGATATATAAGGAATACAAATGTTGACCAGGTGTCTTAGCTAAAGAACATTTTCTACTCTGCCTGTCTAATTCATGTATTTATATTTTCCCAATCCAATTTCTTAGCAACACATTTGCAGAATTTATTTGACTCCAGAATGGCTACTGGATTATTGAGATTTCTTGAAGTGAATAGTTTTGTAGAGCTTTGGATAAAATTAGAACAACAGAGTCATATGAAAGGGGGAAGAATATGTTGTTCGCAAAATTCACATTTCTTCTCATCTACTCTCTCCTGATATCAGCCTTCCTCTTCCTGTGATGAAACTGAGGTTCATTTTGACACTCCTAAGAAACTAAGAACGGAGGGCAGGTGAGGAAAGTAAAACAGAGACAACTTAAAAGACATTGAAAGAGACTGTAATGCAACTCATTCAATGTCTTTATCTCCGTAGTTTATGATGTCTCTCATTGTCTCCTAGAAAGGATTTGTGCTCTCCTCCTGGTTCCTATGATGAGACAGATGTGGAACATTTCATTTTCCTGGGTTGTGTAGACTTCAGCTGTCATCTCTACTGAGTAAGTCAGCCTACAAGGCAGCTCCGTTCAGGTCTTTTGTTATTTTTATTTTTTATAATAGTAAGAAAAAAAATGCTGGATATAAGGAGAAACATGCATTTCTAAACCCCAATGAGGAGAGATTCTCAGGTAGAGGGCTACATGATAAGGGCAACCAGAAGTGGCCAGGCTGGAGGAAGGAGCCACACTCTTTGCTAAATCTGAGAGGGAGGTAAGCAAGTGGTCTGGGAGCTCCAAGAGTAGCAGAAATCTCTGCTGACTTCCTCCCTCTTATCTTCCTAGGGAAGTAGGACCCAAGGTGCCAGGTTCCCACCTCAGCAGAACCTCCACCCACTTTTCAGCCCTGAAGCCATCAGGTGACTTGTACTAGGAGAGTCCACCTGTGATGATGATGACCAGTGAGGGCTAAACACCAGGGGTCTCCCAAATGTTCTCAGCCATATACAAATTTCAGGCTCTACATTGGACCTGGATGAAGAGGGGTGATGGAGCCCCAATAATAACCACAGTTGATTTTTCCACACCCCATTGATCAGATTAAATATAATTTAGAAAAATAACCCATGTGGCATTTTTTAAAACCTGAGATGTAAAATAAAATCCATGACAGCTGTACTGTATACTTTGCATAATTTACTTTCTCAGAGGTTTGGAAGGAATGCTCAGAAATATTTAGAGGAGTTTCTTTCAGTGAGATTACTTATATTTATGATATTGAAGATGTCTTTTTTCAAAGTGTTATGTACTAAATTTCATCTCCCACAGCCCCCTTCCCAAATTCATATATTGAAGCCCCCATCCCCATTGTGACTGTATTTGGAGACAGGGCCTTTAAAGAGGGAATTTAGGTTAAAGAAAGGCCATAAGGGTAGAGCCCCAATTCAGTATGAACTGTCATTGTAAGAGGAGGAAGAAACACCAGAGATTCACTTGCCCAGAGAAAAGGCTATGTGAAGACAGAGTGAGAAGCTGGTCATTTGCAAGGAGAGAAGCGTCAGGAGAAACCAAGCCTGCTGACACCTTGATCTTGGACTTCTAGCCCCTAGAATCGTGAGAAAATACATTTCTGTGGATTAAGCCACCCAGTCTGTGGTACTTTGTTACGGCAGCCCTAGCAGACTAAGACACAGTAGTTAACACTTTCATGTATAGGTCTTTATTCTCTGAAAATCTATAATATTTTACTCTAGTAAAAATTATCTTGCTATGTGGAATTTATGGGCACTCTACTAGCTAAAATCATTCACTTTCTGAAAAGAGTGTTGCAAAGGGCTACAGAACATGCTGGATACCATTGACCAAACTAATTAGAAAACTAATGCTGCTCAAACAGTGACTAAAAATAACAGGGGAGTGGGTGCATATGCAGGATGGGGCCCCACTACTGGAGTTAAAACAGCAAGTACCTTTCCCTGATACCATGGTAATGCAAGCATCATGGTAACCTTTGTTAAAATAAATGTGTTGGGCTCATGCCTGTAATCCCAGCACTTTGGGAGGCTGAGGTGGGTGGATCACTTGAGGTCAGGAGTTCGAGACCAGCCTGGCCAACATGGTGAAGCCCCATCTCTACTAAAAATACAAAAATTAGTCAGGCATGGTGGTGCACATCTGTAATCCCAGCTATTCAGGAGGCTGAGGCAGGAAAATTGCTTGAACCCGGGAGGCGGAGGTTGCAGTGAGCCGAGATCCTGCCACTGCACTCCAGCCTGGGCGACAGAGTGAGGCTCTGTCTCCAGAAAAATAAAAATAAAATAAACAAAATAAAATAAAATAAAAGTGCTGAATACATTTTAGTTTACCAGGGAGATGATATTTATTTATAAAAGTTACTTTCCTACACCCATGTACGCCCCCGTTATAATTCTGCTTGAAATCTTTAAAGAATGAGAGTCAATCTGCTTTATATTCTAGAGGCCTCTAATATTGCTAGTTAAATTTTATATGCTGTCAAAAAATAAGGGAAAGCAAGAAAAACACAAAGACAAGGAATATATATTACTGAACTATAAATTCCTAAAAATCGGGGATTTATTTTTTCCTTGAGATCATCAAACACACTGTTTTGCACATCATTGGCATTTATGATTGGTTTAATGCATTGTAGCTCTGAGACAAAGAAAAGCATACAGCTAATATGACTAGAATAAAGACTAAATTTTGCATACTGCATGAGAAATCAATTGTATCACTTTACAATCATACATTGTGTATGTGTAAAAATATACGAGTAGATTTTAGTTTATTATAGTAATATGCTAACAAAAATCTAGATATTTCTAAATATCTAGACATTTCCAAATACCTATGGTATTATATATTGTGAAGAACAGACATATTATTTTTCCCAATTGGTCACTTTTTATGCAATTTCCTTTTTGTAAAAATATTTGATATATAAATTTGCCTCCTATGTTTAAGAACAATTAAGAACAAACAAGAACAAAGATTAACAGTGTCCAAATTTGTTAAATAGATCAAGCTGGTAATGTGACAATTTCATTTGCAATTTATCATGTTAGTCATTAAAACACACACACAAAAAACCATTAGTTTTACATATCAGACACACATAGGATTCTACCAAAAGTCAGTGAGAGTAGAACAAAAGTATGTGGTTCTATGTTGTTATGACTAAGTGCATGGAAAACTTTCCTTCATTAATCTTCCACTCCACCTCTCTGACACACACCACAAAGTATCCACCACGTGTTAAGGTATAATTGGAACATAGGGCAGGGAATAAAGAACCCGGGAGCCTGGGTACATAGGAGTGACCTACCTTTGAATGCCGCCACACAAGTCCAGTGTGTCTGTGTTGGCTGAGTTTTAGCTGTGCTCTCTGCGGGTTGCGCAACCTAATCATAATAACAATAATAACAACCAAAAGCATTTATTTCGTATAGACAAAACACATAATCTTGTGCTAGGTGATTTAATTCATTATGTTTAATCCTAAGAAAAACTCAGGGCAAAAGCAAAGCCGTGTCTAACTTGGCTTCTGCTCATAAGGAAAAGTCCAGCAATAGGGACTTCCTTAACCAGATGGTGTGAGGACTAGAATTGTCATGGTCATGGATATCATGGATCAACTCAACCATTACCTAAAGTGACTTCCTTGAGGTGATTATGGACCTTAAATGATGACTCTAAATTTGTTATGAGGAGAAATGCTGAGCACTTAGGACAGAGAGAACAGATGTTGAAAAGGATGTAAGCATGATGCAGCATGACACATTCAGGGATACAGCATGAGATAACATGACACATTCAGGGGTATAGCATGAGACAGCATGACACATTCAGCGATATAGCATGAGATAGCATGACACATTGAGGGATATAGCAAGATGTTGCATGACACATTCAGGGACATAGCATGGGATAGCATGACACATTCAGGGATATAGCATGAGGTAGCATGACACATTTCAGGGACATAGCATGATGTAGAATTAAAGGATATAGCATGAGATAGCATGACACATTCAGGGATATAGCATAAGATAGCATGACACATTCAGGGATATAGCATGATGTTGCATGATGCATTTCAGGGATATAGCATGAGATAGCATGACACATTCAGGGCTATAGCATGATGTAGCATGATACATTCAGAGATATAGCATGAGACAGCATGACACATTTCAGGGACACAGCATGATGTAGAATGACACATTCAAGTATATGGCATGAGATAGCATGACACATTCAGGGATATAGCATGGGACAGCATGACACATTCAGGGATATAGCATGAGATATCATGACACAATCAGGGATATAGCATGATGTAGCATGACACATTCAGGGATATAGCATGAGACAGCATGACACATTTCAGGGACATAGCATGATACAGAATGACACATTCAAGTATGTGGCAGGAGATAGCATGACACATTCAGGGATATAGCATGATGTTACATGACACATTTCAGGGATATAGCATGAGATAGTATGACACATTCAGGGATATAGCATGGGATAGCATGACACATTCAGGGATATAGCATAAGATAGCATGACACACTCAGGGATATAGCATGAGATAGCATGACACATTTGAGGGACATAGCATGATGTGGAATGACACATTCAAGGATATAGCATGAGATAGCATGACACATTCAGGGATATAGCATGAGATAGCATGACACAATCAGGGACGAATTCAAGCAAGCCTCAGAGTTTGTCAGATTCCCAGTATATCTCTTTCTTTTTGAAAAGAGAAAACAAAAATAAACACCTCACTAATGTAGTATGTTTTTTAAAAAATTGAATCCTTTCTCTCACCTGTTTGATGTGGTATTATCTTTCTCTGAGGCCTCCAGACGTTCTGGTTTGTAGGACTGTTGGTGGGCAAACTCTTCTGTTCTGTCCCAGAAAGCCTTAGTTAAGGTTTTTATAAATCTGGTATTCTTATTTGAAAGTCTCTTACAGTCTACATTAAAAAAATCAATATTTATACATAAAAAATAAACACAATTAGAGATACTTTTTATTCCTCTATATAGTTAATTTATTTTCATTCTGTAATTTGCACAAGTACTAAAGGATAGTAAACTTTGGTCCCCAATCAGCTTTCTCATTTTTAACAAAACAAGCAAAATGAAATGATACTTTGACTTCTGAGGAAGAAAGAAAACCTTTTTGTGGTTATATGTGTGGATTACTGGTTTTGTTTTCTAAATCCAACAGAGATAGTAGCATCCAGATTTAAACTCTCTAATATTAGCACACTAGCTGGATGTGGTGGCTCATTCCTGTAATTCAGCACTTTGAGATACCAAGGTGGGTGGATCGCTTGAGCTCAGGAGTTCGAGACCAGCCTGGGCAACATGGTAAAACCCCATCTCTAAAAAAAAAAAGAAAAAAAATTAACCAGGTGTGGTGGCATGTGCCTGTGTTCCCAGCTACTCAGGAGGCTGATGTGGGAGGATCACTTGAGCCTGCAAGGTCGATGCTCCAGTGAGCTGAGATCACACAACTGCACTCCAGCCTGGGTGACAGAGTGACAGCCTGTCTCAAAAAAAAAAAAAAATAGTATTAGTACACCATAAATAATGATGTGCATTTAATAAAGAATGTGATGACTCAAAGTTAAAACCAATAATTTTGTTATTCTATATTAGAGAAATGCTCACCTTCATCCTAACTTTCCATATGAACAAACCTCAATAACTGCAATTTTTATGTGAAGTCATACTGTTCCCAAAGCAAGTATAGGTTGGCAAAAGGCTGAAGACAGGAGAGTGGAGACTTGTTTCTTCTGCATGCAATGTGAGCATATCTACTGGTCTTAGACTGAAGCAGTAGGGTACAGTTGCAGCAACTTTGCAGTATTTCGCTTCTTGGAAGAGCAGGTTTTTAGGGCACATGTCCCAGTAAGGAGTGGCTGGTTCAGTTAATTGCATGGGTGAGGTTTTGCCCACAGGATACTTTGTTTTTGACTCATTCTCCTTGGTCTTTAGCATCTTTCTCATCCCCAGAAGGCTCTGCCTGGAAAGAAGGATACTGTAGGAACCACAGTGGACTGTACTTCCACAGTTCTGTTTCACAAAGAGCGTCAAGGTCAGTTTCTAGCTATGAAGTATAGAAGCTGACCTCCCAACCAAGAGGAAGTACTAGCTTTATAATTTGTCCAGGAAACTCTAATCTTAATATCTCAAAGATGTACATGCTTGATAACCTTTTAAACATCAACTAGGTCAATGATGTATTCAGTGGTAACTACTTTGCATGTTTCTACAATGCAATGTGCTTTAAAAATTACTGAATCAATGGAAAGAAAAGATCACTATCATTTAAGGAGAATTTCATATTGTGCCTCAGAATTCAAGACTGATTTGGCCCACAGGGAAAGGTCAACATATGTCCTGATTTCCCTAATAAAGTCTTGAAATGTAGCAAGACTATTAGTTTAAATAAACTTTCACGTAAATACAGTTACCTAGGTTATGCCCCAAAAATTGTGTTTAGTTTTCTTGGCTTAATCAATTTCTTTGCTTCTGCAGTTTATTTGTGGCTCCAACTCTACAAGCTGGAGAATGTATAAGTTATGCTATGGGTTTTTGCTGGGGAAACCAAGTCATTTCCAGAGTCACAACATGGCCTGAGTGATATGGATTCAACAGATACAAGCTACAAAGCACTTTTTGTGTTGTATATAACCATGTGATGCATTTATTGCAGAACTTCCCAGAGTCTTTTGGTCCTAACATGCTGAAAATTGTCTTGCATAGTAAACTGGAGTAAATGGAATAGGGTACACATAGTGAAAGAGCCAGGGGCTCCAGCTTCCCCTTGCTCCTACCCAGAAGCCTGAGGGCTAAGAGCGTTAACTTCTTGGGACACTTATAATCTATTCATAGGCACATGGTTGATTTATTTCAAGCTACTTCAATAGATCATCTGCAGTCCACTAATTGGCCAAGTACTTATCGCCTGCAGTCAATCACCACGTTAGAACTGAAGAGGACCAAAGAAAACATTTGGAGTGACCATTGAATTCACAGATCAGACAACTAAGGGAGAAAGCAGTAACATGATAGAGCAGGGAAGGGAGGGACTTTGGAAAGATAACTACTGTTTCATACATCTATAATCTTAGCCATGCTCTAAGCCACTCGAAGTCTCCATGTCCTCATCTACAAAATAGAGATAATTATACCTATCTTGCTATAATATTTTAAGATTAGAGATAATGTATGTGAGTTGCATACCTAGTACAGTAATGTGATACATAATTAATTGCTAATTTGCTAAGTGACTTTCCCCATGTATAGAGTGAGAGTTCGAGCCTCAATTAAAAATCTGTGCCTAGTTCCCAGTTCAGAGTATTGTTTATCTATTGTGGTATCTTGGATATTTCAAACTATTTTGACCCTTTCCTTCAATGTGCTTGAGGCTACTGATGTTGTAGCTTACCTCTTTAGTGGTTATCAATTGCCTTGCAACTTTATCTCAGCAAGTAAGTCTGGGGAAAAAGAGATTCCCTTGTAATAATCCTAAAAGCAACCAGTATTTGTAGAGCACTTACAGTTACAGCATGCTTTCACAGACTTGAAACCTCTGAATAACCTTGAGGAATTTCTACAGCCTGTGTTTTCAACACCCTTAATATACAGATAAGGCAGCTTCAGTCAGTTGTCTGGCCAAGGCCTACTGAGTCTGTGTGATGAACTCGGAGATCTGCTGTTCTTGATCCTGTGTTTTCATTGCTCTGAGTGTCTCACTGCTGCATCTTGCAGTTGACTGTCGATGGATATGCTGATGGTTCAGACGCCTAACCATACTTATTGGAGCAGGATTTTAAGTGATTAGAAAAGCAGGAATAAGGCATGAAGTGATGGTGGAGAAGGTAGTTAAGAGGTGTGGTGAAAGCAGATGCAGGAAGAAACTGTAGTGCTGGGAGCTAAGAAGTCTTCTCCAGATGTTTTCAAGCCATCCAGCATAATTTTAATTTTCTAAAAAGAATAGTGTGATCTGAGGCCTCTGTAAAGTGGCAGGATGCCACCTAACAGTATCACACTTTACCTCAGGCACGGACCAAGTTTTCTAGTGTTTTGATAAGGTGAAGAAGTATTTTGCTAAGTATTGTTTAGCTCTTAAACTCTAAATAAAGTTGAAGTGAAATATACAAAAAAAGTTGAATTGATCCAGTTCAACTAATAGTGTGATCTAAATTAATATATGTTATAATTATTTGAAGAACTGATTCATCATGTAGGGTTTCTAAGTTTATTTAGCTTGTTTTGAATACAGGAGCTGAAAAAAAATAAGAGGTTAAGATTAGTATTAAAAAGAGATTACATATTAGCTTTGTGAGGCCTAAGAAAACATATGTTGAATTACACCAAAATCAATGTGCAATTAAAAATAGAGGATTAATCCTGTGAATTCTGCCCTCGAATTCTTCAGTAGGAATTGGTACAGACCCCCTCTCTCCTGGAAAGCACGACTTTTTGATCCTTCAACAAATCGCTTGTTCTTGCTAGGTTAATTTTTTCGAGTTATAAGAGGTTGCACTAGTCTTTGGCTTGACATTTTATTTTAAACTTACATTAGTAGAATGGTCTAGGTAACAAATGGTAGAAATAATCTCAATTTATTGCACCTATAATATATATCAAATATTCTCCTGGACTTTGTGTTCAGGTGTGCACATTTTCTCCAATCTACATGACAGAAGTCCACCCGTTATCTGCGGCTTTGCTTTCCAAGGCTTCGGTTACCTGCAGTCAACAATGCTCCAAAATATTAAATGGAATATTCAATTCCAGAAGTAAACAATTCATACATTTTAAATTGCTTGCCATTCTGAGTAGAGTGATGAAATCTCCCACCTGGAATGTGAATAATCCTCTGTCCAGTGTATCCATGCTGTATGTGCCACCTGCCTGCTACTGTAGAGAAAAAAACCCACCACATATGGGGTTTGAGTCTGTCCACGGTTTCAGGCATCCCGTGGGAATGCTGCAATATATTTTCCTCTGGTAAAGGTTAGGGGGAGGATTACTGTACATCCAGGCAAAGTGAGCATTGTAAGTCTCATTTTATATAAGAGGAAACTGAGGCTCAGTTCATTGTGATTGGCTTAGAGTAGAACCCCGCCTTGTCTAACTCAAAAGCCCGTAAAGAAGGATCTTTCACCATTCACATGGTGTAGAGATGTTAACATTCAGGAATCCAGTTTAAATACACAGTTTAAGTACACTCATTTATTCCACAAATACTTACTGAGATTTTATTAAGTTCCAGGTATTGTTATGAAAACTGAGTCTACGTTGATAAACAAAACCAATAGAGGGCCCCTATTCTCATGGAGTTCTCCTATCTTGTGGGGCAGTTACGTAGTTAACTACTCTTGTAAGGAGAAATACATAAATGCCTGTTATTGTAAGTCCTCAAAGTTTACTTTAAGAAAAGAAAAATAATAATTATAAAAAAATTAGAACAGAATGCAGCCATTTGCATTCTTGCATTTTGTCTCTAATGAATGGTTGCAAAGATATTTCTTATAGAGGCATACTTTCAACCCCATCTTCAAAAGATAAAGTCATTCCTCCCCAGTAGACTTAGTCCCTGAAGATTCTTTCTGAATACTCACCAAAAGGCATCTCCTAACTCCCCTGTCTCGGAGTTAGGATCTCTGACTGCAGAAAATAATTACACTGAGAATGAAAAATAGCTAAGATTATTTTCATCTTTGTAATGAAGCCACTTAAAATACTGATTGCATGAGAAACAAAGGTATGCTATTTCCAGGAACTGACTTTTTTATGATTCATATTTCTAACATTGTTATTAGTCAGCAGAGAATTAAACATGATCTCTGAGTGTTTATTTTAAGAAATGCAGACTAATGAAGAGTAACATTTATGTATCTAATTAATAGTTAACATTGCAGTCCCTCCTCAATATATGCTTTCTTTCATTATAAAACATAATTAAACCATCTACTATTTATTGTCCTAGGTACCAACTAATGAGATTTGTGGTACTTAATCTATACTTGATCTCATCTCTCTGGTAGCCTCTCTGCCTTATTCACATTAATTTTGGTTCCAACAGTCACTACAGATTCTTCCATTCATTACTAACCCCAACTTAGCTTGGATGCACCTGTTCGTGTTACAAATGCATCTCAAAGTGAAAGACAATCATACTCAATTTCCACTCTTCCTGAGAGTGAAATATCTGTCAGTCAAGTGGAGAACTTCACTGTGGAATTTTCAGTTTCCTTTAAACTGGGCTTAATGTAACTAGAGTTGCCCAGATGTGCCTGAGAAAGAGTGTCAAAAGGAAAATATCAAAATACAGGCACTAATGAAGCCAAGAATAGTTGCTTATTGTTCTTGACTCTTAGATCCTTTTTTTAATGACATGACAGGCTGACAAGAATTTAAGTGCTTGCCTTTCTTGACAAAGGCTAACTAAGTGTGTTGACATAATTGTGCAAAAATACCTTACTGAAGTGCCAAATACAACAACAAGGTATAAGACCCGATTGATGTTGCATTGACAAATACAATTCAATCTTTCTTAAGATTTGGCAGGTAATAAAAATTATTCCTGAGAGATTTTAGAAATTCACACCGTGTGAGACAAATCTTGCCTTCATTTCACTTGACATTTTCATGTTTTATGCTTAGCTGTCTTTTGGACATCATCTACTGTGGTATCAACTTTCCATTATTTACTCAACTCTTATTGATATTTTTATTCCTCTTTTTACTCTATTTTACTTATAGCCTGAGGTCTGTAGGACTGGAAGGAAACCTCATATTCAGAATTTGCAAAAGAGAAAGGTCATTTAAATAAAACTTTCAATAGCCCAACTTCCTGACTTGCGGGTTGGAAGTTATTCTGCCAACTTTCTCCAAGTACAAGAAGTGACCTCAGATGGTAGAGCCCATTGCCATCACATTAAATAGATGACTCACGCTTTGTGTATTTCCAGGATGGAGAGTTATTTCCTCCTGCGTTGCTTCCCATGTAGGCAGAGCAGAGAGGTCATCTTCTCACTACTCCCTGACTTCAAAGGAAATTATAAATTTCAAAGTAAATATTATGCATGCACATACATATAAAAATTTATTTAGATTTCTGTATCTAGATTTCCATATAAATCTTATCTACATTACTACATATGGAAATTTAAATAAGAAATAGATAATAAAAACTTACCCGGAGACATCTATCTATATCTTGAAATTTTGAAAAAAATTGGCAGTTATTCAATTCACAGTGTAGAAGAACAAATACTGAACTGTAAGTTAGAAAATCTGGTCACTTACTAGTCAAAGGTCCTTGAACAACACATGAAACATCACTAAACCCAGAGTAGTTTACTCATTGATATAATAATGATAATAACTCCTGTCCTATGTACTAGGTTATTGCAATCATAAAATAAAGTAATTATATGTAAAAGTGATTTAAAACCCTTGAAGCCCTCAGCAACAGTAAAGTATTATTTTTTTTTATTATACTTTAAGTTCTGGGATACATGTGCAGAATGTGCAGGTTTGTTACATAGCTATACATATGCCATGGTGGTTTGCTGCACCCATCAACCCATCATCTACATTAGGTATTTCTCCCAGTGTTATCCCTCCCCTAGTGCCCTACCCCGTGACAGGCCCTGGTGTGTGATGTTCCCCTCCCTGTGGCCATGTGTTCTCATTGTTCAACTCCCACCTATGAGTGACAACATGTGGTGTTTGGTTTTCTGTTCTTGTGTTAGTTTGCTGAGAATGATGGTTTCCAGCTTCATTTATGTCCCTGCAAAGGACATGAACTCACGCTTTTTTATGGCTGCATAGTATTCCATGGTGTATATGTGCCACATATTCTTTACCAGTCTGTCTTTGATGGACATTTGGGTTGGTTCCAAGTCTTTGCTATTGTGAACAGTGCTGCAATAAACATACGTGTGCATGTGTCTTTATAGTAGAATGATTTATAATCCTTTGGGTATATACCCAATAATGGGATTGCTGGGTCAAATGGTATTTCTGGTTCTAGATCCTTGAGGAATCGCCACACTGTCTTCCACAATGGTTGATCTAATTTACACTCCCACCAACAGTGCAAAAGCATTTCTATTTCTCCAGATCCTCTCCAGCATCTGTTATTTCCTGACTTTTTGATGATTGCCATTCTAACTGGCTATGGTTTTGATTTGCATTTCTCTAATGACCAGTGATGATGAGCATTTTTTCATGTGTCTGTTGGCTGCATAAATGTCTTCTTTTGAGAAGTATCTGTTCATATCCTTCACCCACTTTTGAATGGGGTTGTCTTTTTCTTGTAAATTTGTTTAAGTTCTTTGTAGATTCTGGATATTAGCCCTTTGTCAGATGGATAGATTGCAAACATTTTCTCCCATTCTATAGGTTGCCTGTTCATTCTGATGATTGTTTCTTTTACTGTGCAGAAGCTTTTTAGTTTCATTAGATGCCATTTGTCAATTTTGGCTTTTGTTCTCATTGCTTTTGGTGTTTTGGTCATGAAGTCTTTGCCCATGCCTATGGCCTGAATGGTATTGCCTAGGTTTTCTTCTAGGGTTTTTATGGTTTTAGGTCTCACATTTAAGTCTTTGATCTATCTTGAGTTAATTTTTGTGTAAGTTGTAAGGAAGGGGTCCGGTTTCAGTTTTCTTGCATATGGCTACCCCATTTTCCCAACACCATTTATTAAACAAGGAATCATTTCCCCATTGCTTGTTTTTGTCAGGTTTGTCAAAGATCAGATGGTTCTAGATGTGTGGCATTACTTCTGAGGCCTCTGTTCTGTTTCATTAGTCTATATATCTGTTTTGGTACCAGTATCATGCTGTTTTGGTTACTGTAGCCATGTAGTATAGTTTGAAGTCAGGTAGCATGATGCCTCCAGCTTTGTTCTTTTTGCTTAAGATTGTCTTGGGTATACAGACTCTTTTTTGGTTCCATATGAAACTTAAAGTAGTTTTTTCTAATTCTGTGAAGAAAGTCAATGGTAGCTTGATGGGGATAGCATTGAATCTATAAATTACTTTGGTCTGGATGGCCATTTTCATGATATTGATTCTTCCTATCCATGAGCATGGAATGTTTTTCCATTTGTTTGTTTCCTGTTTTATTTCCTTGAGCAGTGGTTTGTAGTTCTCCCTGAAGAGGTCCTTCACATCCCTTGTAATTTGTATTCCTAGGTGTTTTATTCTCTTTGTAGCAATTGTGAATGGGAATTCACTCATGATTTGGCTCTCTGTTTGTCTATTATTTGTGTATAGGAATGGTAGTGATTTTTACACATTGATTTTATATCTTGAGAATGTGCTGAAGTTGCTTATTAGCTTAAGGAAGTTTTGAGCTGAGATGATGGGGTTTTGTAAATATACAATCATGTCATCTATAAATAGACACAATTTGACTTCCTCTCTTCCTGAGAGAGGCATCCTTGTGAGAGATGGCATCCTTGTCTGGTGCCAGTTTTCAAAGGGAATACTTCCAGCTTTTGCCCATTCAGTATGATATTGGCTATGGGTTTGTCATAAATAGCTCTTATTATTTTGAGATACACTCCACCAATACCTAATTTATTGAGAGTTTTTGGCATGAAAGGGTGTTGAATTTTATCGAAGGCCTTTTCTTCATCTATTGAGATAATCATGTGGTTTTTGTCATTGGTTTGTTCATGTGATGGATTGTGTTTATTCATTTGCATATGTTGAACCTGCCTTGCATCCCAGGGATGAAGCTGACTTGATCGTGGTGGATAAGCTTTTTGATGTGCTGCTGGATTCAGTTTGCCAGTATTTTATTGAGGATTTTTGCATTGACGTTCATGAGGGATATTATCCTGAAATTTTCTTTTTTGTTGTGTCTCTGCCAGGTTTTGGTATCAAGATGATACTGGCCTCATAAAATGAGTTAGGGAGGAGTCCCTCTTTTTCTAATGTTTAGAATAGTTTCAGAAGGAATTGTACCAACTCCTCTTTGTACCTCTGGTGGAAATCAGCTGTGAATCCATCTGCTCCTGTGATTTTTTTGGTTGGTAGGCTATGAATTACTGCCTCAATTTCAGAACTTGCTATTGGTCTATTCAGGGATTCAACTTCTTCCTGGTTTAGACTTGGGAGGGTGTACGTGTCCAGGAATTTATCCATTTCTTTTAGATTTTCTAGTTTATTTGCATAGAGGTGTTTATAGTATTTTCTGATGGTGGTTTGTATTTCTGTGGGATCAGTGGTGCTATCCCCTTTATCATTTTTATTGTGTCTATTTGATTCTGCTTTCTTTTTTTCTTTATTAGTCTGGCTGGTGGTCTATCTATTTTGTTAATGTTTTCAAAAAACCACCTCCTGGATTTACTGATTTTTTGAAGGGTTTTTTGTGTCTCTATCTCTTTCACTTCTGTTCTGATTGTAGTTATTTCTTGCCTTCTGGTAGCTTTTGAATTTGTTTACTCTCGCTTCTTTAGTTCTTTTCATTGTGATATTAAGGTGTCGATTATAGATCTTTCCTGCTTTCTCCTGTGGGCATTTAGTGCTATAAATTTCCCTCTAAACACTGCTTTAGCTGTGTCCCACAGATTCTGGTACATTGTGTATTTCTTCTCAATGGTTTCAAAGAACTTACTTATTTCTGCCTTAATTTCATTGTTTATCCAGTGGTCATTCAGAAGCAGGTTGTTCAGTTTCCATGTAGTTGTGCAGTTTTGAGTGAGTTTCTTAATCCTGAGTTCTAATTTGATTGCACTGTGGTCTAAGAGACTGCTTGTTATGATTTCCGTTCTTTTGCATTTATTGAGGAGTGTTTTACTTCCAATTATGTGGTCAATTTTAGAATAAGTGTGATGTGGTGTTGACAAGAACGTATACCCTGTTGATTTGGGGTGAAATGTTCTGTAGATGTCTATTAAGTCTGCTTGGTCCAGAGCTGAGTTCAAGTCCTGAATATCCTTGTTAATTTTCTGTCTCGTTGATCTGTCTAATATTGACAGTGGGGTGTAAAGTCTCCCACTATTATTGTGTGGGAGTCTAAGTCTTTTTGTAGGTCTCTAAGAACTTGCTTTATGAATCTGGGTGCTCCTGTATTTGGTGCATATATATTTAGGATTGTTAGCTCTTCTTGTTGCATTGATCCCTTTAACATTATGTAATGCCCTTCTTTGTCTCTTTTTTTCTTTGTTGGTTTAAAGTCTGTTTTATCAGACTAGGATTGCAACACTTGCTTTTTTTTTTTTTTTTCTGCATTCCATTTTATTGGTAAAGCTTCCTCCATCCGTTTATTTTGAGCCTATGTATGTCTTTGCATGTGAGATGGGTCTCCTAAATACAGCACACTGATGAGTCTTGACTCTTGATCCAATTTGCCAGTCTGTGTCTTTTAATTGGGGCATTTAGCATGTTTACATTTAAGGTTAATATTGTTTTGTGTGAATTTGATCCTGTCATGATGCTAGCTGGTTATTTTGCCTGGTAGTTAATGCAGTTTCTTCATGGCGTTGATGGTCTTTACAATTTGGTATGTTTTTGCAGTTGCTGGTACTGGTGTTTCCTTTCTATATTTATTGCTTCCTTCAGAAGCTCTGGTAAGGCAGGCTTGGTGGTGACAAAATCTCTCAGCATTTGCTTTTCTGTAGAAGATTTTATTTCTCCTTCACTTATGAGCTTAGTTTGGCTGGATATGAAATTCTCGGTTGAAAATTCTTTTCTTTAAGAATGTCGAATATTGGTCCCCACTCTCTTCTGGCTTGTAGGGTTTCTGCAGAGAGATCTGCTGGTAGTCTGATGGGCGTCCCTTTGTGGGTAACCTGACCTTTCTCTCTGGCTGCCCTTAACATTTTTTCCTTCATTTCAACCTTGGTGAATTTGATGATTATGTGTTGGGGTTGCCCTTCTCGAGGAGTATCTTTGTGGTGTTCTTTGTATTTTGTGAACATGAATGTTGGCCTGTATTGCTAAGTTGGGATGTTCTCCTGGATAATATCCTGAAGTATGTTTTCCAACTTGGTTCCATTCTTCTCGTCACTCTCAGGCACACCAGTCAAATGTAGGTTTGGTCTTTTCACATAGTCCTATATTTCTTGGAGGCTTTGTTCATTCCTTTTCATTCTTTTTTCTCTAATCTTGTCTTCATGCTTTATTTCATTAAGTTGATCTTCAATCTCTGATATCCTTTCTTCTGCTTGATCAGTTCAGCTATTGATACTTGTGTATGCCTCATGAAGTTTTCATTCTGTGTTTTTCAGCTCCATGAGGTCATTTATGTTCTTCTCTAAACTGGTTATTCTAGTTAGAAATTTGTCTAACCTTTTTTCAAGGTTCTTATCTTCCTTGCATTGGGTTAGAACATGCTCCTTTAGCACACAGGAGTTTGTTATTACCCACCTTCTGAAGCCTACTTCTGCCAGTTCATCAAACTAATTCTCTGTCCAGTTTTCTTCCCTTGCCCTGGAGGAATTGTGATCCTTTGTAGGAGAAGAGGCATTCTGGGTTTTGGAATTATCAGCCTTTTTGAGCTGGTTTAGCCTCATATTCATGGATTTATCTACCTTTGGTCTTCGATGCCGGTGACCTTCAGATGGGGTTTTTGTGTGTGGATGCCCTTTTTGTTGATGCAATGCTGTTCCTTTCTGTTTGTTGGTTTTCCTTCTAACAGTCATGCCCTTCTGCGGCAGTTGTGGAGGAGTTTGCTTGACATCCACTCCAGACAGTGTTTGCTTGGGTATCACCAGCAAAGGCTGCAGAACAGAAAAGATTGCTGTCTGCTCCTTCCTCTGGAAGCTTCATCTGAGAGGGGCACCTACCAGATTCCAGCCGAAGCTCTCCTGTATGAGGTGTCTGTTGACTCCTGTTGGGAGGTGTCTCCTTGTCAGGAGGCACAGGGGTCAGCGAGTGACTTGAGGAGGCAGTCTGACCCTTAGCAGAACTTTAGCACTGTGCTGGGAGATCTGCTGCTGTCTTCAGTGCTGGCAGGCAGGAATGTTTAAGTCTACTGAAGCTGTGCCCACAGCTGCCCCTTCTGCCAGGTGCTCTGTGCCTGGGAGATGGGAGTTTTATCTATAAGCCCCAGACTGCAGCTGCTGCCTTTCTTTCAGAGATGCCCTTCCCAGAGAGGAGGAATCTAGAGAGGCAGTCTGGCTAGTGGCTTTGCTGGGCTGTGGTGGGCTCTGCCTAGTCTGAACTTCCCCTGCAGCTTTGTTTACACTGTGAGGGGAAAACAGCCTACTCAAGCCTCAGTAATGGCAGACGCCCCTCCCCCCATCAAGCCAAGCATCCCAGATTGACTTCAGACTGCTTTGCTGGCAGTGAGAAGTTCAAGCCAGTGGATCTTAGCTTGCTGGGCTCCCTGGGCATGGGATCCACTGAGCTAGACCACCGTGCTTCCTGGCTTCAGCCCCCTTTTCAGGGGAGTGAACGGTTCTGTCTCACTGGTGTTCCAGGCACCACTGGGTATGGAAAAAAACTCATGCCGCTGGCTCAGTGTCTGCCCCAAATGGCCACCCAGTTTTGTGCTTGAAACCCAGGGCCCTGATGGCGTAGGCACCTGAGGGTATCTCCTGGTCTGCAGGTTGAGAAGACCATGAGAAAAGCATAGTATCTTGGCTGGAATGCACTGTTCCTCAGGGCACAGTCCTTCGTGGCTTCCCTTGGCTAGGGGAGGGAGTTCCCCCACTCCTTACCTTTCCCCGGTGATGCAACACCCCACCCTGCTTAGGCTCACCCTCCATGGGCTGCGCTCACTGTCTAACCAGTCCCAATGAGATGAGCCAGGTACCTCAGTGGGAAATGCAGAAATCACCTGTCTTCTCTGTTGATCTTGCTGGGAGCTGCAGACAGGAGATGTTCCTATTTGGCCATTTTGCAGCCACTGGTAAAGTTTTATTATTAAATATGAAAGCTTCTTTTACTTCCCTGCAGTGGTCATAGACTTAGTTTAAGTTCCTTGAGGGTCTCGTCTACAAAATCCTATTGGAAGCCAAAGGAAAACATGATTTTATGTATAACAATATTTGTTTTATCTATAAGATACAGCTACAGGAACAAGAAATGCATTTGGGTGGATAATTATGCATAGAAGAATATTTACAAGTGAGGTTAAAAAAATGTTAGCATTATGCCCTAGTTGAGGGAGGAATTACACATTTCAGGGTGAAAAGCGTGAGCTGCAGAAGATCTCTGTTCGCTGGTGCCAGGACAGCTGTGTGTTTATCTCAGTAGTCTGGCCAACTGGTATCAGCTCTGCTATCACTGATCCCTACCTCTCCCTCTGCTGTTCTCTGAAAGCCATACAGAATCTCAGCATGGACTTATAGCAAACTGTAGTTTGAATCTTCTCCTACCAAATACATTGGCAATCGGAAATGACCAATTAAACCGAACACTGAGGCAGATTAAATCTGAACTGATTTGGGTTCACCCCTTTAAGACATTAGGATTAGTACCTATTTTCATGCCTGTTAGTTCATGCCACACTTGATTCACTAGTAAGCACAAGGCTCTATCTCTTGAAATAACCAGCACACTTTGTGTTCAGTTTTGTTTAGAGCCATTCATCTTAGCTTTCCTTTTTTCCTACATTGGCAAAATAAACCAAGGTATGTTTGATGGTATTTTTACATTTCCATAATCAGCCTGCACAAATGTGCACTGCCTACTGGCGACACTCTCACACCGGATGTTCCCAGATAATCCCAAACACCACCTACAATGATAAATCACATGCCGTTTTTCAGGGCCCAGTTCAGAATGGCCAAGTGCTACTGTGCCTGTTAGTTTGTCCATGGCAGCTGGTTGGTGCTATGTTTACATACTGGTGTGTTTGCTGAAATTCTGCCCAATCTCTGAAGGTGGTGTTTTTTCAATCATAATTTCTAGGTCATATACTATGTATATGTTTAGGGCTTGCAGCAGAGAAGAATTCTTGATATTTTTATAGTTCTGAACTACCTTCTCCAAAATCCAATACTATTTTAGTATTACTCAGTCACCATGTCTCCATTCCAAATATTTTCATGTCTCTTTTTTTGAAAGGAGGTAGCAAAAACATTTCTGTCATAGGTAAGTGTGTAGAGACCACTGGAATAAATATGCGACATTTTCCTGCCAAGATGTGGCATATTAAAAGTTTAATTGAGATTGAATGAAGTCATTTTAAAATGAAGAGAATAGCAGCAAGTAATAAAATTATGGTAGTGTTTTCACACATATTCTGGTATTCATATATTCACAGGTCTACCTTTCACTTGCTGAAAAGGAAAATGGTGACTCTATCTGTGATATATTAATTATATTTATGTTTCCTAGAACCACAAATTCAGGTTCAATTACACTTGGTTAAGTCTTACATCTTTCTTATAAATAATTTATATTTTCAAAAATTTCCTGGTTAGAAGTTTTGCATAACATTTGAAAGATGAACCTCTCTGTTTCATCCATGATTAAAATGCAGTGGAAATTTTCAGAAAGGTTGCATTCCATCTTAATGTTCATGGGTAGAGTTTCTGGAATGCTGCCGAATATCTTAAGAAGTATTTCTTACAAACGTATTTAACCTTATACATTTAGAAGAATTTAGCTTAGTGGCAGTATTAAATATTTAAAAAAATTCTTAGCTATAAAAATGTACCTTTATGCAATACTTGCATTCTTGAAATTTGCCTTTCCACATTTCTAGAAATAGAATATTTTTGAATGACTTAAAACAATTTCAAAAATATATTTTCATACAGATTTATTTTTCAAACATTATAAAAGTAATCTTTCAGAAGGTGATGTCTCTTCTTTGCGGATTTTTCTTCCAAAAGTCTACAATAAATATGAATTGCTTTTGTTATGAGAAAACATTTAATTTCTTATAAATTTTATAAATTTCAAGCAATCTAAATATCAAACACAAGATTAAACTGTTACATCTTCATACAGTGAATTAATATCCAGTAATTATGAGTTTTAATGGCAGAGGCTATTTAATGACACAAAATGTTAATAATATATCACATGATAAAAGCTTATTGCAAAATAGAAAAAAACTGAATTTTGGAAAGAAAACATACAAAGGTACACATAAGTAAAGAAAAAATACACAATGAATTGTTAACTGTAGTTGTCTCAGAGTGGTAGAAAGGTGGATGATTTTGCTCTCTTTAAAACTTTCTAAATTTTCCAAATTTATCTGAGAATTATATATTATTTTACATATAGGAAATACATATTTTAAAATAAAGCAGTATATATGTAGCACTTATATATACATCTTTTTTTTTTTTTTTTCACCCAGGCTGGAGTGCAGTGGCGCAATCTCAGCTCACTGCAACCTCCGCCTTCTGGGTTCAGGTGATTCTCCTGCCTCAGCTTGCCGAGTAGCTGGGACTATAGGCACGCACCACCACACCCAGCTAATTTTTTGTATTTTTAGTACAGACAGGGTTTCACCATGTTGGCCAGGATGGTCTTGATCTCTTGACCTCGTGATCTGCCTGTCTCAGCCCTCCAAAGTGCTGGGATTACAGATGTGAGCCACTGCGCCCAGCCATATACATCTTCAAGAATTCTGTATTTTTGCAGGCATGACAAGGAGAGTGCGGCTGATCCAGGCATTGGGATTCGAACAAGCAAATTCACAGAAGTGTGAAAGAGGACAGCACATTCAGTGAATGGCAAGCAAGTCTATAGTGCTGAAGACGCATATGGGGCTCGATCATATAAGAGGACATGAGCTATGCCAAGAAATTTAGTCTCTACGCAGGGTGACCATACAGACTTGTTTACCTCTGAGAGTCCCACTTTAGTCCTATTATGGCTGTATAATTGTTAATAACACCAAATTATCAAAATTGCCTGGATTCAGATGATAAATTAAGTGGTTACCTTATTTAGCCACTGGGAAACCACTGAAGAGTTATTACCAGGGGATTAACACAGCCAGACTTACATTCTGGAAAGAGATCTTGGCTGCATCCTGAAAAGTGCATTTGGGGGGCTGCAGGACTATAGGAAGGAAGATCAGTTAGGATACTGTTGCACAGTTTATGGGAAATAAGGCAGTAGCAATAGAGTTAGACTAGAGACAAGAAAGAAGATGAATATGGAAGAGCAGGTTTGGACATTCATATAAGATAAGTTTGAGGCATTTTAAGGTAGAAATGAGTTGATGCCATTTGTAGAAGGTTCTAGAGCAGCACTATCCAGTAGAACTTTTGGCATTGATGGAAATGTTTTATGTTTGTTCTGTCCAGTATGGTAACCAGTAGCCACATGTGGCTAGTGAGAACTTCAAATTAAGTTTTAAGTTATATTAAGTATTAATTAACTTAAATTTAACGAATAGCCGTATGTGTCTAGTGGCTTTTGTATTAAACAGCACAGCTCTAGATATTTATCTGCTAGGATATGAGAGAGATCTGGGCTAAAGTGTAATTTTGTGAGGGATCAGTTAGGTGCCAACTTAATAGATGCATTGGCCAGAGGAGCTTGGATATTGAGAAAAGAGCAGGGTACCATATTTAAGGGATTGATAGAGGAGGAGAAGACTGCAAAGAAAGGCTAAAGATTAGTCAAAGGGTTGGGAGAAGGCCTAGGAGAGGAAGCTGGTTTGGTAATCAAAGAGACTGATAGTGTCAAGGAGTGCTTAACAGTGATGAAAGATTTTATGCTGTATGTACTTATCAAGTAAGATGAAGACACTTTGGAAATATTGAAGTAAAGAGATTATAGAGGTAGAATTATATATATATATATATATAATATATATATATATATTTTCATCTTTTAATTGCCATTTAATAGCTCCCCACCACAGCTGCCCTCCATCCTTACCTTTGATGATGACATTTGCAGGCTTCAGGGCAACCAGGGAACAAAGCTGGGGCCTGGCAGCCCCACTACACTGCCAGCTGGGGAGAGCAAGTCACACTTACAAATTATCACAATTAGCCCCTGTACTTGGGGGATCTGCAAATATAAGGAGGTCCCAGCTCCTCATTGTACAGGGGTCTATTTGGCAGTGACCTTTCTCTGGAGATGATATTCCTTCAGCCTGAGGGAATTGATGTTGATGAACCCGGTGGAATCAATTGGCTCATAATCACCCTGCATGTTCATGCTCACCAGCTCCTTGTTGTAGAGAGACAGTGGAGACTCCCAGCTAAGGATGTACACCTGGCCCTTGAGGACAGACACCTGCACTTTCCCTTCCACTCGCTCCTCGGACTTGGCGATGCAGTGGTGGACAAATTCACACTCAGGGCTGTGCCAGAAAGCAGTATACATCAGCTCAGCAAATTTCAAGCTCAGGCCTTGTTTGATTTTGCGCACTTCCCAGTCCATGGTGAAGGCCTCGATATCTAAATAGGTGCGGTAAAGGATGGTGCTTGCTGGGGTCTCGTAGATACCTCGAGACTTCATTCTAATGAAGCGGTTCTCCACGACGTCAGTACGGCCCACACCGTGCTTGCCGGCGACTTGACTCAGGTACATGAAGAGCTCCAAGGAGGTCTGGTGGGTGGTGCCATCCTTAACATTGGTCTTCTTCACGGGGACCCCTTTTTTGAACTCGATCTCGAGAATGTCAGGGACGTTGGGGGCATTGGCCAGGTCCTGGGTCTTTGTGTAGAGACCTGGAGGCGCTTGGTTCCTGGTATTTTGATGGGCTTCAGCATTGACTAAGAGGAGATATTGTAGGTGAAAACTTTTCTCTGAGAGTAAAGTTATACAGACTCTATAAAGGTTGAAACATGAAAACTCAGCCTCATTCTGCCACCTTCTAGCATGCCCAAATCCTTAAGGAACTGCATAGCTGACTTCTTGATGCAGCTATTTTCCTAAGAATTGATGGCTTGTGCCAGCCAGGAAGGAAACCTGCTTCACAGAGGCAAGGAACTGCTTCCCCCCGCCCTCCCTCTTGGTGATGTAAGACAAGAACCTGGAAGTTTGTTCACCATTTCAGTAGGGCAACTGTAGTGAGGGGCCAGCAATGAAAGAAAGGTGGAACCCAAGAAAGGAAGACAGAATCAAAATATCCTCTGCCCTTCCCATCCCCAAATAAGAATAATCATTGAAGCAAAACTTACAGATAAAAGTTTATTTTAGGAACATTAGGACTGGAAAGATGCAAACAGCTCTGTGTTGATCTGTAAACTTTCTTTTGGAGGGAGGGTCAATATGATGTGGTGGAATAAGTAATTGAACTGGATTTCCATTCGGTAGACTTGAGTTCTAGTGTTGTTTCTATTGTTGATAAACTAAGTGACCTCAGTATGCATGCCACTTAATTATTTGGATTACAGTGACTCGTAAAAGTAGATTAGTGTTCAAGTTTATGTTTTTTTAACTTTAAAACTCTATTAGGGTAAAGGCCAAGTTAAAATGATATCTAACATGCTAAAATAAATCTGGATGCATGAAACCCATGCCAAATTTTGTTGACCTGCATGATAAAATTTTATTCACTGTTTCAATGGATGCATTTTAAATGACTTTATAAGAAACCAGTGTTAAAATGGATAGTATGGAGATACAGTTAGTTATGCAAAGAGAAGTAAAATGCATAAGGAATTATTTTCAAATTTTTTTTTAAAGCCACTCCATAAATAATGAGGTTGTTTCCAGGCTGAGAACCTGTATGACAAGTTTCAGTTCAAAGAAACTATTGAAGGTTTCTTAATGGTGCCTGGAGGGGTAGACAGTGTAGTAGGTTAAAGTATGCAATATTTTTAATCTTTGGTTTCAAATTTTATTCCATTTAAAAAAAAAGAAAGAAAAATATTAGTTTTCCAGAGAAACAGAACCAATAGGATATATAGAGAGATACATAAGAGGGGGTTTATTATAGAAATTGGCTCATGGGATTATGGAGGCCAGAGGTCCCATAATTGACTGTCTGCAAGCTGGAGAACCTGGAAAGCTGGTGGTATAATTCAGTCTGAGTCTGAAGGTCTGAGAACCAGGTGAGCCAATGGTGTAAGACTCGGAGTCTGAAGGCTAAAGAACTTGGAGTTCTCATGTCGGAGGGCAGGAGAAAATGGACATCCCAGCTCCAGAAGAGAGAGTGAATTTGCCATTTCTCTACCTTCTGCTTCTATCTGGCTCTCAAAAGACTGGATAATGCTCACCCGTATTGGTGAGGGCAATCTTCCTCACTTGGTCTACTGACTCAAAGTCTCACCTATTCTGGTAACATCCTCACAGATACACACACAAACAATGTTTTACCAGCTATCTAGTTATCCCTTAACCCAGTAAAGTTGGCACAGAAAAAAGATAAAGAAAGAAAGAGAGAGAAAGAGAGAGGCAGAGAGAGAGAGAAAACAGAAAGAAGGAAAGAAGGAAGGAAATTTGGAAAGAAAAGAGAAAAAATGAAAGAAAAAAAGAAAAGAAAAAGGAAGAAAGTAAAGGAAGAACGAAGGGAAAATAAATTAGTTGTGTATTGTTTCAAGAAAAGTTTGGCATGGTAGAACATAATAACTAGAGTTTTAGTACTTAATCCTCCATTAACTGTGTGACCTTGTATAAGTAATTACACATCTCTGGGCTTTTTCTCATCAGATGAGGGATTTGAACCAGAATATTTTTAGAGTCCCTTCCAACTCTACAGTGTTACAACATAGACAGTGTAACTCATATGGCCCCAGACTGTTGATTTGTGTTGTTCAGAAAATGCCAAAAAAAATACAGTTATGTGCCACATAACAACATTTCAGTCAACTATGGATGGCATATATGACAGTGGTCCCATAAGATTACAATGGAGTGGTAAATTTCTATTGCCTACTGATGTCATAGCTGTCATAATGTCATCATGCAACACCTTACTCATGTGTGTAGCGATACTGGTATAAACAAACCTACCATGCTGTCAGTCATATAAAAGTCTAGCACATACAATTATGTACAGTAGATAATTCTTGATAATAATAAACAACCACAGTACTGGTTTATGTATTTACCATGCTTTTTATTGTTATTTTAGAGTATGCTCATTCTACTTATATATAAGAAAAGTTAACTGTAAGACAGCCTCAGGGAGACCCTTCAGGAGACATTCCAGAAGAAGGCATTGTTATCATAGGAGATGACAGCTCCATGCATGCTATTGCCCCCATAGACCTTACAGTGGGACAAGTTGTGCAGGTGGAAGACAGTGATATTCATGATCCTGACCCTGTACAGGCTAGACTTGTGTGTGTTTGTATCTTAGTTTTTTAACAAAAAGTTTAAAAAGTGAAATGAAAAGTTAATACAAAAAAGTCTATAGAATAAGGATGTAAAGAAAGAAAATATTTTCGTATAGCTGTACAATGTGTTTGTGTTTGTTGTTGTTGTTGTTGTTTGAGATGGAATTTCACGCTGTTGCCCAGGCTGGAGTGCAGTGGTGCGGTCTTGGCTGACTGCGACCTCCACCTCCCGGGTTCAGTCGATTCTCCTGCCTCAGCCTCCCGAGTAGTTGGAATTACAGGTGCCTGCCACCATGCCCAGCTAATTTTTTGTATTTTAGTAGAGATGGGGTTTCACCATGTTGGTCAGGCTGGTCTTGAACTCCTGACCTCGTGATCTGCCCACCTTGGCCTCCCAAAGTGCTGGGATTACAAGCATGAGCCACTGTGCCTGGCCCAATGTGTTTGTGTTTTAAGCCAGTGTTATTATGAGAGTTAAAAGTTAAAAAAAATTAGTTTATAAAGTAAAAGAGTTGCAGTAAGCTAAAGTTAATTTTATTGTTGAAGAAAGAACATTAAAAAATAATTTTACTGTAGCCTAAGTGTACAGGGTTTATAAAGTCCACAGTGGTGTAGAGTAATGTCTTAGGCCTTCACATTCACTCGCTGACTCACCCAGGGCAACTTCCAGTCATGCAAGCTCCATTCATAATAAGTGACCTATACAGGCATACCATTTAAAAATTTTTCATCCTGTATTTTTTGCTTTCTCTTTTTTTAAGAAATATATTTGTAGGTTTTTTTGTCCTTCAACTTTTAAGTTTGGGGTACATGTGCAGGATGTGCAGGTTTGTTACATAAGTAAATGTGTGCCATGGTGGTTTGCTGCACAGATCATCCTATCACCTAGGTATTAAGCCCAGCATCCATTAGCTGTTCTTCCATATGCTCTTCCTCCCACAACCCCTCCTCTGAAAGGTCCCACTGTGTGTTGTTCGCCCACATGTGTCTATGTGTTTTCATCATTTAGCTCCCACTTCTAAGTGAGAACATGCGGTGTTCGGTTTTCTGTTCCTGTGTTAGTTGGCTGAGGATAATGACTTCCAGTCCATGAATGTCCCTGGAAAGGACACACTCTCATTCCTTTTTATGGCTGCATAGTATTCCATGGTGTATATGTATCACATTTTCTTTATCCAGTCAATCATTGACAGGCCTTTAGGTTGATTCCATGTCTTTGCTATTGTGAATAGTGCTGCAATGAACATATTTATGCAATGAAAATATTATGTATCTTTGTAATAGAATGATTTATAATCCTTTGGGTATATACGCAGTAATGGGATTGCTGGGTTAAATGGTATTTCTGCCTCTAGGTCTTTGAGAAATCACACTGTTTTCCACAATGGTTGAACTAATTCACACTCCCACCAGCAGTGTGAAAGCATTCCTTTTTCTCCACAGCCTCACAAGCATCTGTTGTTTTTTGACTTTTTAATAGTAGCCATTCTGACTGACGTGAGATGGTATCTTAGTGTGGTTTTGATTTGCATTTCTCTAATGATCAGTGATGTTGAGCTTTTTTTCATGTTTGTTGGCTGCATGTATATCTTCTTTTAAGAAGTGTCTGTTCATGTCCTTTGCCCACATTTTAATGGGGTTGTTTGTTTTTTTCTTGTTTAAGTTCCTTGTAGATTCTGGATATTAGACCTTTGTCAGATGGATAGACTGCAAAAATTTTCTCCCATTCTTTAGGTTGTCTGTTCACTCTAGTGATAAGTTTCATTTGCTGTGCAGAAGCTCTTTAGTTTGATTAGAGTTGATCTGTCAATTTTTGCTTTTGTTGCAACTGTTTTTTGCATTTTCATCATGAGATCTTGCTAATGCTTATGTCCTGAATGGCATTGCCTAGATTTTCTAATAGAGTTTTTATAGTTTTGAGTTTTACATTTAAGTCTTTAATCCATCTGCGTTAATTTTTGTATAAAGCATAAAGAAGGGGTCCAGCTTCAATTTTTGCATATGGTGAGCCAGCTCTCCCAGCACCATTTATTAAATGGGGAGTCCTTTCCCCATTGCTTGTTTTTGTCAGGTTTGTCAAAGATCAGATGGTTGTCGGCATGTGGTCTTATTTCTGAGTTCTCTATTCTCTTCCATTGGTCTATGTGTCTGTTTTTGGTTACTGCAGCCTTGTGGTATAGTTTGAAGTCAGGTAGCATGATGCCTCCAGCTTTTTGCTTAAGATTGTCTTAGCTATTGGGGCTTCTATTTGGTTCCATATAAATCTTAACATACATTTTTCTAATTCTTTGAAGAATGTCAATGGTAATTTAATGGGAATAGCATTGAATCTATAAATTACTTTGGGCAGTATGACCATTTTCATGATATTGATTCTTCCTGTCTATGAGCATGGGATGTTTCTCCATTTGTTTGTGTCCTCTCTGATTTCTTTGAGCAGCAGTTTGTAGTTCTCCTTGAAGAGGTCCTTCACTTACCTTGTTAACTGTATTCCTAGGTATTTTATTCGTTTGTAGCAATTGTGAATGGGAGTTTGTTCATGATTTGGCTCTCTGCATGCCTGTTGTTGGTGGATAGGAATGCTAACAATTTTTGCACACTGATTTTGTATCCTGAGAATTTGCTGAAGTTGCTTATTAGCTTAAGAAGCTTTTGAGCTGAGACAATGGGGTTTTCTAGATATAGGATCATGTCATCTGCAAACAAAGATAGTCTGACTTCCTCTCTTCCTATTTGAATATGCTTTGTTTCTTTCTCTTGGCTGACTGCCCTGGCCAGAACTTCCAGTACTATGTTGAAGAGGAGTGGTGAGAGAGGGCATCCTTGTCTTGTGCTGGTTTTCAAGGGATATGCTTCCTGCTTTTTCCCATTCGGTACAGTATTGGCTGTGGGTTTGCCATATATGGCTCTTATTATTTTGAGGTATGTTCCTTCAATATCCAGTTCATTGAGTTTTTAACATGAAGTGATGTTGAATTTTATCGAAGGCCTTTTGTGCATCTATTGAGATAATCATGTGGTTTTTGCCTTTAGTTCTGTTTATGTGATGAATCACATTTATTGTTTTGCATATGCTGAACCAACCTTGCATCTCAGGGATGAAGCTAACTTGATCGTGGTGGATAAGCTTTTTGATGTGCTGCTGGATTTGGTTTGCCTACTGGCAATAAAGTACTTTCATTGAGGATTTTTGCATTAATGTTCATCATCAATCAAAGATATTGGCCTGAAGTTTTCTTTTTTGTTGTATCTCTGCCAAGTTTTGATATCAGGATGATTCTGTCCTCATAGAATGAGTTAGGGAGGAGTCCCTCCTTTTCAAGTTTTTAGAATAGGTTCTGTGGAAATTGTACCAACTTTTCTTTGTACCTCTGGTAGAATTCAGCTGTGAGTCCATGTGGTCCTGGGCTTTTTTTTTGGTTGGTAGGCTGTTTAATACTGCCTCAATTTTAGAGCTCATTATTGGTCTATTCAGGGATTCAATTTCTTCCTGGTTCAGTCTTGGGAGGTTGTATGTGTCCAGGAATTTACCATTTCTTCTAGATTTTCTAGTTTATGTGCATAGAGGCATTTATAGTATTCTCTGATGGTTGTTTGTATTTCTGTGGGGTCAGTGGTGATATCTCCCTTATCATTTTTGATTGTGTTTATTTGACTCTTCTCTCTTTCTTCTTTGTTAGTCAAGCTAGCAGTCTATCTATTTTGTTAATTTTTTCAAAAAACCAGCTCCTGGATTTGTTGATTTTTTTGAAGACTTTTTAACTTCTCTATCTCCTTCAGTTCAGCTCTGATCTTCGTTATTTCTTGTCTTCTTCTAGTTTTGAGGTTTATTTGCTCTTGGTTCTCTAGTTCTTTTAGTTAAGATGTTAGCTTGTTAACTTGAGATCTTTCTAGCTTTTTGACGTGGGCATTTGGTGCTATACATTGCCTTCTTAACACCGCTTTAGCTGTTTCATAGGGATTCTGGTAAGTTGTCTCTTTGTTCTCATTAGTTTCAAAGAACTTCTTGATTTCTGCCTTAATTTCATTATTTACCCAAAAGTCATTCAGGAGCAGGTTGTTCAATTTCCATGTAATTGTGTGGTTTTGAGCAAATTACTTAATCTTGAGGTCTAATTTGATTGCACTATGGTCTGAGAAACTGCTTGTTATGATTTCAGTTCTTTTGTATTTGCTGAGTGTTTTACTTCTAATTATGTGATCAATTTTAGAGTAAGTGCCATGTGGTGATGAGAAGAATGTATATTCTGTTGTTTTGAGGTGGAGAGTTCTGTAGATACCTATCAGGTCCACTTGATCCAGAGCTGAGTTCAGGTCCTGAATATCTTTGTTAATTTTCTGCCTCAGTGATCTGTCTAAATTGTCAGTGGGGTGTTAAAACCTCCCACTATTATTGTGTGGGATTCTGTCTCTTTATAGGTCTCTAAGAGCTTGCTTTATGAATCTGGATGCTCCTGTCTCTTTGTTCTCATTAGTTTCAAAGAACTTCTTGATTTCTGCCTTAATTTCATTATTTACCCAATATGAAATACTTTCATTATTTACCCAATATGAAATACTTTCATTATTTATTTGGTGAAATAAATTTACTCTAATGTAAAGTATTTCATTATTTATTTGGTGCATATATATTTAGGATAGTTAGCTCTTCTTATGGAATTGAATCCTTTACCATTACATAATGCCCTTCTTTGTCTTTTTTGGTCTTTGTTGATTTAAAGTCTGTTTTGTCAGAAATTAGGATTGTGACCCCTGCTTTTTTTTTTGCTTTCCATTTGCTTGGTAAATTTTCCTCCATCCCTTTATTTTGAGCATATGTGTGTCTTTGCACGAGATAGGTCTCTTGAAGACAGCATACCAATGGGTCTCATTTCTTCATCCAGCTTGCCATGCTGTGTCTTTTAGTTAGAGCATTTAGCCCATTTACATTTAAGGTTTGTGTTGTTATGTGTGAAGTTGGCCCTGTCATCATGATGCTAGCTGGTTATTTTGCAGACTTGTTTATGTGGTTGCTTCACAGTGTCACTGGTTTGTGTACTTCAGTGTGTTTCTGTAGTGGCTGGCAATGGGTTTTCCTTTCCATATTTAATGCTTCATTCAGGAGTTCTTGCAAGACAGGCCTAGTGGTAATGACTTCCCTAAGCATTTTCTTGTTTAAAAAGGATCTTATTCCTCCTTCATTTATGAAGCTTAGTTTGGCCAGATATGAAATTCTGGGTTCAAAATTATTGCCTTTAAGAATGTTGAATATGGGCTCCTAATCTCTTCTGGCTTGCAGCGTTTCCACTGAGAGGTCTGCTGTTAGTCTGATGGGTTTCCCTTTGTAGGTGACCTGGCCTTTCTTTCTATGTACCCTTAAGATTTTTTCTTTCATTTCAGCCTTGGAGAATCTGATGATTATGTGTCTTGAGGCTGATCTTCTCATGGAGTATCTTACTGGGGTTCTCTGCATTTCCTGAATCTGAATGTTTGCCTGTCTTGCTAGGTTGGAGAAGTTCTCCTGCATGATATCCCAAAGTATATTTTCCAACTTGTTTCCATTCTCCCTGTCTCTTTCAGGTACCCCAATCAGTCATAGGTTCAGTCTCTTTACATAATCTTATATTTCTCAGAGGTTTTGTTCATTCTTTTAAATTCTTTTTCTCTATTCTTGTCTGCCTGTCTTATTTCAGAAAGATAGTCTTCAGTCTCTGAGATTCATTCCTCCGCTTAGTATATTCTGCTATTGATACTTGTGATTGCATTGTGAAGTTCTCATGTTGTGTTTTTCAGCTCCATCAGGTTGATTATGTTCCTCTCTAAACTGGCTAGTCTGTATGTCAGCTCCTGTATTGTTTTATCATGATTCTTAGCTTCTTTGCATTGGGTTACAACATGCTCCTTTAGCTCAGCGAAGTTCGATATTACCCAACTTCTGAAGCCTACTCCTGTCAATTCAGCCATCTCAGCCTTAGCCCAGATCTGTGCCCTTACTGGAGAGGTGTTGTAGTCCTTTGGAGGAGAAGAGGCACTCTGGCTTTTTGAGTTTTCATCATTTTTGCATTGATTCTTGCTCATTTTGGTGGGCTTATCTACCTTCGGTCTTTGAGGTTGCTGCCCTTTGAATGAGGTTAGTATGTGGTATTGATGTTGTTTTCTGTTTGTTTGTTTTTCTTTTAATAGGCCACTCTACCATAGGGCTGCTGATGTTTGCTGGGGGTCTGCTTTGGTGGCCTTGGTTTTTCCATACCTGGAGGTATCACCAGTGAAAGCCATGAAACAGCAAAGATGGCAGCCAGCTCCTTCCACTGGAAGCTCCATCCCAGGGGGGTACTGACCTGTTGCTAGCCTGAACACACCTGTAGGAGGTGGCTGGAGACCCCTTTTGGGAGGTATCCCCCAGTTAGGAAGAATGAGATTAGGGACCCTTTTAAAAAAACAGTCTGGCTGCCCTTTGGTATAGCAGGTGTGTCGCATTAGGGTGGAAGTGGGACCCTTCCTCATCCAGACTGTATTCTCCAAGCCAGCAGGCTAGGGAGGCTGAGTCAACTGAACTGCAGAGATGGCAACTCCCACCCCCTACTCCCCTCCATGCCAGGAGCTCTGTCCCAGGAAGACATCAGAGCTCTATCCATAGAACCCTGGCTAGAGTGGCTAAAGCTCCTTCATGGAGGTCCCACCCAGTGAGGAGAAATGGATCGAGGTCCTTCTTAAAGAAGCTGCCTGGCCATGATCTGGCAAGGCAGCTGTGGTGTGTTGTGGGAGACCCTTCCGTCTTCAGATGATTTGTATTCTTCATAGTTGGCAGGCTGGAATGGCTGAGTCTACTGAACCCCAGAGATGTGGCTGACTCTTCCCACCCCCTCCTTTTCTTTTGAGACGAGATCTCACTCTGTCACCCAGGCTGGAGTGCAGTGGCACAATCCGGGCCCACTGCAGCCTTGGCCTCCTGGGTTCAAACAATCCCCCCACTGCAGTCCCCCAAGTAGCCGGGACCGCAGGCATGTGCCACCACACCTGGCTAAATTTTGTACTATTTTGTAGAGATGGGGTTTCTCCATGTTGCTCAAGCTGGTCTTAAACTCGTGGGCTCAAGCAGTCTGCCCACCTTGGCCTCCTGAAATGCTGGGATTAGAGGCATGAATCACTGCACCTGAGCTTCATACTGTATTTTTACTATACCTTTTCTGTTTTGATACACAAATCCTTACAACTGTGTTACAGTTGCCTACAGTGTTCAGTACAGTCACATGCTGTACAGGTTTGTAGACTAGAAGCAATAGGCTATCCCATCTAGCCTAGGTGTGTAGTAGGCTATGCCATCTAGGTTTGTGTAAGTATGCTCTGATGTTTTTCATGAGGATGAAGAATGTATCCTTATCTTTAACTGATACATGACTGCATTAGGAAAACCTCTCCTACTCATAATTTCATTTTATGCTTTCATTCAGTTATAGGAAAGTATTTTTAGCAAGACTAAGGTATGAAAAAAAGTTTTTACAATTGAAAACTTTCCACTATTCCAGCTAAGATGGAATGGGGTTGCCTAGAATTACTAAATCTGTGCAGGGGAAGAGTCGTGAGGATTCACCTCACCTATTCCCTCTGCCACCCCTTCCCCAACAGCATGAACTCTGGGAAGACCTGCTCATCTCTGCTGCAGAGGACAAAGGCAAGATTCTTTGCTAGAGAAGGAATGTAAGGGGAAGCTAAAATGTATCCTGAGACACTGGACTGGTTAAAAGTCATTTGTTTTCTGAAATTAATGTGTTGTCAACAACAATTTTTAAAATAAATAATTAGACTCTTTATATTGAAATAGTTTGATTATTCCTTTGAAGCACTAAGGTTACTCTGTAGTAACCTGAGAAATATCTTCATTGAAGAGATAGCTTGATCTAGTTTTTTGTGCCAATCTCCTTCCTTATACCAAAACAAAAAAAGGCTTGCTTTTAAGATACTGCAAGTGTCCAAGACATAGAACTTTTTCCTGGAAGAAAGAGTCTTCTTTTAAAAATCTCTTTTTGGTGCAGGATTGGGCAATAGTTTCACTGTCAGAACGGTTTTAAACTTATCAAAGTGCTACCTGAGATTCTGGAATTAGGATGGTCCTTTATCTTTGAGGTTCCCAGAAATCACATAATGACAGAGTGAGGGTAATAGGAGTTCACTGTGCTCGGTTTCCCAGGGTACACATTACTTCTTTGTTTCATGTAAACATAGCTAAAATGATAGAGTATAATGACTCCTCTTAGAATTGTATTTTTCTTTTATTATAGAGATTGGTAAACACTTTAAGTGATACAAAGAGCCAGAAGAAAAGCAGTGCTTTTTTAAAAAATGTAAAGCCTTGTGGGACTTTAAATGTCAGGTTGAAGGAAGACGGGGTTGTTGTTCAGATTGTAATGTCTGTGACCTTTGGGTGTTAGGCCTGGCTCACCTGAAACTGCTTAAATTGTTTATCCTTTTCACATCTTGATTGGTAAGGCTACAGTTTAAAACTTTCCCTTTTTTCACACAGAGACATTTCAACATCTCTTGACTACTTGGTACCACAGCTATTCAGCACAGGCATTCCTTTGAGATCAGTAGAAACAGCCCATTACCCACATTTTCTAACTACTTACTTCCTCATTAACATCTCCTACTTTACTGAAACTTCTGTCTTAAATGTTAAAGCCAATGGTCTTAATCAGTACTCATTCTCCAAAACCGCTATTCAAATTGGACATGGCTGACCAACTCTTCCCTCTTCAAACTCCCCTTTGACATGACTGATGCCATCATTCTAGTTCTACCCCCTACTTTTCGCCTTTCCTATTTTATTTTTGTTGCTAGTTATTTCCACTTTCCTCCCTCTTTAACTTGGTGCTTTTCACTCTCCATGTTTTTCTGAAATATGAGCTTTTTCTTATGGCTTTATCTACTATTTCCAACCTGGTAACTGAAAATCTAAATCTCTTGCTCTGATTTGATGTCAGAGTTGCACTCTAGAGTATCCCAGTTGCTGCCTGTATGTTTATCACTTGTGTAATTAGTGCTAGGTGAAGTGTAAGTTGTGTTTCCCATGAGTGAGTTTTATTGTAAAGTTACTAGGAGCTTTTAGCTTCTAGTGGAGACAGACATTCACTTTGGAACAGATCTTTGCTTTCTTAAGTTATACAAATATAAGGCTGATATTTAATCTTGGGGTGGTTCTGAGTGATAGTGAAGTTATCTGTCACAGAGATGCCAAGTGTTCTGCTTCAGAAGATAAAAATGTTCTTTTGCATCTGTGTGGATACTGCAGATAAAATTTTATGACAATAAATTTGAAAATTCAGATGAAATAACCACAATTTATGAAAACTGGTGCAAGAAAATAAAGTCTGAATAGAATAGTTATATTTAAGAAATTGAATCTCTCATTTAAAACCTCATTGGAAATAAACATCTAGGTCCAGTGAATGCTCTAAATATTTAAGGAGGAAATATTACTAATAGCCAATTACCAGCTCCTTATTTAAAAAAAGGATCAACAGGCTAATCTTACTCATGAACATAAAGGCAAAATCCTAATACAGTATTAGTCACAAGAATCTCACAGTATGTTAAGCATACAAATAATATCACCATACAAAAAATAAATGCAAAATAGATTATGGGCCTAAATGAGAAAGGTGACCTGATAAACATCTAGAAAATAACATGCAGAATATTTTAATGACTAAGATATTCTTAAACGGGCAAAGATTTCTTAAATAGGACATAAAAAGCTCTAATCATAAGCATATAGATTGATAAATTGGACTACATTAAATTTAGGACTTTTATTCACTAAAAGATAGCCTTAAGAGAGTGAAAAAAAATGTAAAGCTGTAGACTGTAACATAAAAATCATGAAGAATGGTGTAGAAAATATTTATGTTTCTATGACCCAATGTAAGAAGAAATGTTTATATGATATATATTACATAGATAGTTACTGCCTGCTGTGTCTCTTGTTTACCATTCTCTAATCTAATTACTTGCCTCCTCTTTCTATCCCCTAGGGTTAAGCACTTTTCTCAATGTTGTGTTCATCTTTTCCCTGCAGGTTTTTATAGTTTTATAAGACATGTACTTCCAAATAATCTATAATAGTTTAGTAGTTGGGGTCCCAACAGGAAAGTGATGACACACTCAACTGGGTAAATGGAGAAGTGTTTATAAACATACTATTTGCAAAGGTGTGGTATAGTACGGAAACACCAAAGGAAAAGGTTAGACTCCAGAACTAGTGGCTTTGGAATTTCATCACCATCCCTATGTCTCAAGAGTAAGAAAAGGTACTTAAAGAAAGAATGTGGTGAGAGGAGCCCGCCTGGCAGGAGCTGGGACCTTTGGTCAGGACAAACATCAGTCTGCGAAACCTTGCAGGGAGGAAGTCAAAAGAATGGACTCTGATCTCATACTCTTGCCTTATAGTGCTCTGCATTGGCAGAACTCAGCTGAAATGCAGAAAGCAGGTGAGCCCAGTGATGTAGAGGACAGAGTTCAGCCTCCCAGAGTACAGAGTATAGAGGAAGAGGAAGAGTGCAGCTGACAGAGCTGCACGCCTCTGTCAAACATCCAGCATTAATGCTGTTTGCATGTTATGCCATCATATTAAATGTATCATGCACTCTTTCTATCCTTTGGCCACTTGCTTTCTCCCTAATTTTCCAGAACTTGTTCTGGACTTAGTATTTTTACTAATATACTTTTTGTTTCTTTTTTTCTTCCTAGACAAATACTGATTCAGATGCACATTTTGCTCTAGTCAATCTGGTCTTTGTTAAGGTTTTTAGTTGCAAACAACAGAATCCACCTTTACTATTTTAAACAGAATAAGAATCCACCTTTACTATTTTAAACAGAATAAGACATTTTTTAGATAGTGGGTATGTCATAAAGTCTCTGCTGCCACGTGTGATGGATTGTGCTTACATCCCAGTAATGTGGGAGGTGGAGGTAGGAGGATCATTTGAGATAAGAAGTTCATGGCTGGGCTTGGTGGCTCACACCTGTAATCCCAGCACTTTGGGAGGCCAAGGTGGGCGAATCACAAGGTCAGGAGTTTGAGAATATCTTGGCCAACATGGTGAAACCCCGTTGCTACTAAAAATACAAAAATTAGCCAGGCATGGTGGCGCACACCTGTAGTCCCAGCTACTCTGGAGGCTGAGGCAGTAGAATTGCTTGAACCCGGGAGGTGGAGGTTGCATTGAGCCGAGATTGTGCCACTGCACTCCAGCCTGGGCTACAAGAGTGAAACTCCATCTCAAAAAAAGAAAAAAGTTCACAATCAGCCTGTGCAACATAGGGAGACCCTGTCTCCAAAAAACAACCTAAAAAAAAACCAGCCAGGTGTGGTGGCACATGCCTGTAATCCAGGAGTTGAGGCTGCAGTAAGCTATGGTCACAACACTGCACTCCAGCCTGGTGACAGAATGAGACCCTGTCTCTAAAAATTATGTTTAAAATAATAAAGTCTCTACAATAACCACAGGATTAAATTTGCTTACTTACAGCCAGGAACAATCTTCAAATTCCAGTGTGGCACTACTGTACTAGACAGCTTGCTGCCAAATATAGAGGCTGAGAAGTTTTCAGAGGATACTAGAGCTCGGACTACTGTCACGGCAGCCTCTGGCACTGACTGTCCTTGCTGCCCTTGCTGGCGTCAACTCAACACTGTGCTTTCTCATTCACCTCATCTACTTCTGAACTCATGTCTCACTTCAGTGCATTGGAGAGGCCCAGGTCATGAGTTCCAAGAGAAGCTGGGAAAGCAATTTTTTAGCTTCTGCTTTGGGGAGGCAACAATTCTCCAACATAGGAAGGATTAGAAAGCTCCTGGACAGCAAAGGAAGTGTGACAAATGTCTATCTATCCCTGACAAGCCATCACTTTCATGCTAATTCCTGCCTCGCCCAACTACAAGGCCTTGAGCCTGGGTCCAACTGTGTACTTCTGGTCCATTTTCTGAGAGTACTTGCTTTTGAGTGAAGCACCTGGACTTCTCAGAATACTTTTGTCTCTGGGTTTCTTTATCACTAATTAGTGTTGCCATTCAATTAGCCATTGACTTTGGCTTTTAAGTGATATTTGTGATTTTGCTAAACTAGTATAAGATAACATTTTATTATTGGCCCTTTCATATTTTCATTTTATTATTTGGTCTTATTGCTTCATAAAAGTTTTAGGGATCCTTGGCAAGGGGAGTGACTTTTCTTTTCACAGGAATTAGCATACTGCTGTGAACCTAGGAGGCATGAAATAAGCACTTGTTTTTATTGTTCTGTGGTTTGAGCCTTGAGGGATAGAAATTACACTTAGGTAATTTTTAACAAATATGTACATTTTTAATCTGCTGTCCAGACCATGATGCAAAGCAATTTACACAATCCCAGTTCCTAGTTCTCCAGAAGTATATGTATTTCTTATGAATACATTTTAGAGTTTTCTCCTCCTCTCTTTCAACTTTGTCTTAGATTATACACATGGTGAAGGCTGGCAATTACGTGGTATTTATAAAAATCTAAGGGGAAATGAAACTTGGATAATATAATTTTTAACCTTTTTGAATCCAAATTTATAAAACCAGGAAGACCTTTTGTGGAAGAATTTATACTGAGCAAGAAATATGAAGTTGAGTAGGTAGAATCTGTCAAAGAACTTTTGTGGTAGGACTCTATCAGTAGCTCTCTTTGAGATTTCTAAAATACAGTCTTGGGAATAATGAACTGACCAACAAATCTCTAAGATGCTTGATGCTTGATATTCATTACCAGAAAGTAGGCAAATGAACAACTGTGTTTACTACTCATCTTTTTTGGTGTCTTGCCTCTAGCTGATGTGGTGTGCTGATGAATATTGGTGTTTGAAAAGCACATGGAGAGAGCGAGCACGAGGCAGTGTGTCACGCCACAGACAAGCCTCCTAAAATCCATGCTGTGATCCTGTACCTGCACTCCTAGAATACATTTAGGGCACTCAGGAAAGATGCTAATGAAACATATTAAAAGCTTGGCAGAATAAACATAGGACCACAGGACTGTCATAAGTCTAGGAAGAGCAAAATCATATTCCAGCTTGCAGAAAGAAAGCAATGTAGCTGGTTATTTTGATTGGCAATAGAGAGCTGAAAGCAATCATGATTTTTTGTTATGTAAGTCATGTGGAGATCCAAGAGATCCAGCAAGCAGGAGTGGGAATGGACTCAATCAGAAGTCCAGCATAAACTGAGGGTTTCCAGAATGCTGACCTGTCTATCAGCATTTGTTAAACACTTACTAGGTGCAAAACAGTAGTCTAGGTAATATTAAGGAAGAGATGCTATCCCTGCTCTGAAGTGGAAAAAGAAACAGGCATACAACAAAGTTCCATTGTGGCAGTGACTATGAGTATTGCTATATTCCCAGCGCCTAGAACAGTGCCTCATGCTTCAATAAATAGCCAGCAAATATATGAACAAATTATTTCTTGAAGAGTTCTATTAGATCCTCTTGTGAGTGATATTTAACTTTAAATAGGTAAGTCAGACAGTGAGGGCCTAAATTAGCTAGTGTGTGTATTTTCTTACGGAAGCACGTGGCTTTGAGACTGGGCAGGTGTAGAGAATGTATGACAATAGGATACTCATAAAGTTGTGTACTAAGTAAAGGATGGCAAGCAAAAATAGTGAGCAGAAGAAAAACTATAAAGATCTCACAAAGTGAAACTTCATATGATTCAGTGTAATTCTGGAATTCCAAGTGAAAATAGGCAGAACAGGTTTACTTGCATTAGTTAGAAGAAGTATAGCTATTTATGAATAATGGTAATGGGTAGGTATTATTTTAAATAGTGCAGTTACAAATAGCTGTGGGCGCTGCAAATACGGCTACAGCTGCCAACCATAGAATACTCTTTATATGTGTTTAGTGTGGAAAGAACAGTTGGTCAGGCAAAGGTTTTTTCAGCCACACCTGTTCACTCAGATAACAATCGCCACCAGTAGTGTTATCTCTCTATATAAAGATAAATGTATATTTTATGCAATCTATGTCTATAACTACACACAACTTATAAATTAAGTGGAAGTTAGATCGGCTGATTTTGTTCTTTTGAAAGAAGAATATAATCCATTTTAGATACTGGGTAGAAACTGACAAATTTAAATTGCACAGAGAGATCTCTTAGTTGAGATGAATCTTTCTGAGTCATTAGCATGGTTTCATTTATGAGTATAATACCAGTAGAACCTTGTTATGAAATGACTCATTAATTATGTCAAGTCAGTTATATCATGGGTCAAATCACATCTCCTGAAGTATAACAACCACATATAATAAAGCCTGAAACAATGCAATTGGCCCATTAATCATTCACTCACTCAATAATTCATTCATTCACTCATTCAGCAAATATATATCAAGAGCCTCCTAAACTGGAGGGATTATAGGCAATACAAAGATGAGTAATTCATAATCTTTGTCTGTAATTATCTTATGAAAACTAGTTTTAACTTGTGAGATTGGTATCCTAGAAAAATCCTGTTGAGTTTTTTGTGGCAATATTCTTTTATGAAATATTTTCATCCTAGGTTTTTTGAGAAACTTCTGTGGCATCCTTCTCAAAATAGTTTTTAGGACATCTAAAACATTTTATTAGCAAAAATAAAATAAAAGGTCAGTAATAAGTATCAGTGTGCTATTTGGATTTAAAAAAACCTCACTATGTGCCTTCATTACAATTACCAAGTTTAAAGATGTGTAGCTTCAGGGTGAAAACTCATTAGAGCTGCTTGCTCTACTCAGAATTAATCCATGCTGTTAACTGTGATTGAAAATCAAGATACTTAATTGTTATGATTTAATATATGTCTGTTCACTCTAAAACATGCTTAAGTATAGTATGTTTTTCTGAATAAAGTCACAGAAGAGGTAAAGTTTGCCTGCTGTGAGGTTCTCTTCATATATCAGGGATATTAAATGATTTCTTATTCTAGAAGGTGGTGACGTTAGTTACTTATTGTTGCATAATAAATCATCCCAAAACTTTGACTTAAAATAATAATCATTTAATTTGATGACAACTTTCTGGCTCAGTTGGGTGGCTCTTCTCTTCTGAGGCAGTTTTGTTAATATGTATAATCAACTGGCAGCTCGAACTGTGCCTGGATAGTCTAGGATGATTTCATTTGCAAGTCTTTTGGATGGAAGATTGGTTAGATCTAGGGCCCTTAATCTGAGATGGTTCATTTTTGTCCCACATGGTCTCATTCTCCAGCAGGCTAACCTGGGCTTGTTCATATGGTGGTGGAAGATTTCCCAGCAGCAAGAGTGTCGGCTCCAGCCTACAGCGCTTGTCAAGTCTCTGCCTGCATCATTTGCATCTTTGACCAAACCAGGTAAAAAACCAAAACAAAAAAGTTCCTAAAATTCAAGAAAGGGGGTAAAGATTCTCTCACTTTTTGGGAGGAAAAGTCACATCACATAGGCATGTGCTTCCAGAAATACGAGGAATCTGTAGTAATTTATTCGTGATGTACCATAAGGTGTTCTACAATATTATACTTCATTCTCCTCTGTCAATGAGTGTCAATGAACATAATATCATGTAAATATTAGATGATCTGTAGATTGATTCAGGTTCTTGAAATTAAAGAAAAGAAGCAAATGTATTGACTTAGCTCCCTTAGGAGCTATTTTTGAGAAGTAATGTTTACTTACAATTAAGGAATAAGAAACATTCATCAAGAGAAAATAATAAAACATTTAAAAATTATTTTGAGTGGAATAACCAGGGTGAATTGATAGGGATAAAGAAAGGTTGAATTCTACCTTAGCCTTACCCCTTTCAGCCCCACTAAGTAAAACACTTACTATCGTTTAGTTGATATAATATGTACAGGTCTTTGTTTTGTTTTTGTTTCCCTTTTCTCCATTTTTTCCTGTTTGTTTCACTCCCTACGGGCTATGCCTTTATCTGCACCCACTTATATTATCATGACTCCCAGTGTATATCTCCGGCTTTGACCTGTCTCCTGAGTGACAGACCAATTTAATTCACTTCGTGATGACCTCTATGAGGATATCTCTTAGCATGGCCACATATGAACTCATTGTCTTCTGCTCTAATCCTTTCTTCCTGCTATAGTCTCTAACAGTGAGAGGTAATGCCAACGTTCATTGTGTGTTCAAACTAAAATTTATTTATTTACTTATTTTGATACAGGGTCTTTCTCTGTCACCTAGGCTGGAGTGCAGTGGTGCTATTGTGACTCACTGCAGCCTCTGCCTCCTGGGCTCAAGTGATACTCCCACCTCAGCCTCCCGAATAGCTGGGACTACAGGTGCATGCCACCATGCCCAGCTAATTTATTTTTATTTTTAGTAGAAATGAGGGCTCCCTATGTTGCCCAGGCTGGTCTCCAACTCCTCCTGCCTCAGCCTCCCGAAATGGTGGGATTACAGGCATAAGACACTGTGCCCAGACAAAAAAGATAGCATTTTATTATTATTATTATTATCATTATTATTTAGAGGCGAGGATATCAGTATTTTGCCCAGGCTTGTCTTGAGCTCCTGGGCTCAAGTGATCCTCCCGCCTTGGCCTCCCAAAATTCTGGGATTAGAGGAGTAAGCCACTGCTATTCCTTCCCATCATTGCTCTCCACTCACCAATCTCCAAATCTGTATTTCTTGCCCCTTCAATATTTCTTGATATTCAGCTCCTCCAGTTCAACAGCTTCTATCTTAATCAGACCCCATGGCTTATTTATCTGCTTCACATTTTCCCCAAATTTCTCCAATCCATCTAGAGCAATTGTCTAAAACATAAAACTTATCATGTCATTCCAAGGCTTCTGTCAATAAATCCTCATAACCTTTAGGATATGATCCACTTCATTATCTTGGCATACAAGTCTCTTGATGGTCTAACCAATGATGTAACTCTCAGCCAGAGGAAACTCCTTTCTTGTGTCCATCATGACATCTCTCACCTCTTTGTCCAAAGTGAACCCCTGTTCTTATTATCCTTCCTGATCCTCTTCCTTCTCAATGTGGTTAACTCTTACTCATTCTTCCAGAATTAATACAAAAAAAATCTGCTTGGGAAGTATTCCTAAGTTAACACCAGACTTAGGTGAGCAGTCCACTACTTTCCCTTATAGTATGTAACTGTCCTAAATCACATTCCATGGTTTTTAACTGGTGATTTACTTAGGCCATCTCCGTCATTGCTTTGTGTGATGTTAGCAGTTAACTCCATCCCTGACACACAGTAAGCTCTCAGGACTCGAATGATGACTGAGATTGAACGAATTGACTCAATGAATGAGTGAGTAGAGGAAGGATGTGACAGGAGTGTAATTATATTACCATTGGCCATGTATCCTGGCTGCATCTTACTCAATGCATGCACACGGCGGAACTGTTTATTACTGAGAAGTAATTTAGCTAAGCCTGGGTGTTGGAAGGAATGCACTTGGAGTTTAAGTCAAGTTTCAGCTCAAGGTAGGAGTAAGATCTTGTTGACAACACAAACAGCTCTAGTTCTGAAAATTTAGGGATCATTTATTTTTCTGTAATTGGAAAAAAAATCCACTCTGTTAGAAGTTTGTCTCCTTAAGCCCAGGATTTCAAGACCAGCCTGGCAAGATAAGACCATCCTTGCTCCCTACTTCTGAAAAAAAAAAAAAAAAAAAAAAAAAAAAGAAATTTGTCTCAATACTATTGTGGGGATTTATTCTCTTTGTCATTTGTTGCTAACTGTTAGTCTGGATTCTCTCTAAATTCTAATCATTTTCTAATCCTTGATATCACTGAGTATTTTCTCAGAGAATTTAAACTAGTTTTAATATTTGCTTAAGTGAAGCCAATTAACAATGTAAATTTAATGTAAATACTTATGTTTTTCAGGACGTAATTTAAATCCTTTTTGAATATCTGCTGTTTTAGATTATTCAGATCAATGCTTCTAGCATCCAGCTGTGGATAATGGAATTGGAGATGATAGTAAATTGAAGCTGATTCTCTGAATTTTTAAGGAGTTGGGTGGCAGTGATGCTTTTTCTAGATTCTCATTCTGGAGTATTCTGCTTTGAAGGACAGATTATTCTAATATAGATGAAGTTCTTTTTATTTGAATCTTTATAACACATCAAAAATGTTGTTAAAAATATTTCTATCGTTGGTGCGTGTGTGTGTAATAGTGGTTTCCTATTAATTTAAGAATACCTACTCAGTGAAAAGAAGTACTATATCATTAATATTTTGTCCTACTTTCTTTCCTAGCCACAGTGATCTCCTAGTCAACTACCCTATTCTGTCCAGCAGCTCATTCCTTCACCACTCATCTTGTATTTCTGGCTGCTCTATTTCCCCCTTTATGTTCAGGCAGTTACTTTTCCTTCCTATTTCACAAGAGACCATGTTCTTGCACTTTCTACAGACCTCAGTAACTCTCCATCAGCATGTAAACACACTCAAGATTGTCCCATTAAAATCTCTTTTAAGAACTCAAACAATTCAATAGTAACAAACAACCTGATTAAAAAATGGGGAAAGAAACTGAATAGACATTTCTCAAAAGAAGACATACAATTGGCCAAGATATATATGAAAAAAAAAATGCTCAACATCACAAACTATCAGAGAAATGCAAACCAAAACCACAATGAGATATCAACTCACACCTGTTATCATGATTATTATGAAAAAGGCAAAAGATAAGGGTTGGTGATTGTTGGTGGCAATGTAAATGTGTATGGACATTATGGAAAACAGTATGAAAGTTCCTCCAAAAAAATAAAAATAGAACTGTCATATGATTCAGAAACCCCACCTTTGGATGTATATCCAAAGGAAATAACACCACTAACTCAATGAGATATTTACATGCTTATGTTCATTGCATTATTATTCACAACAGCCAAGATACGGAATCAACCTAAGTGCCCATCGAGGATGAATGGATAGAGAAAACGTGATGTATACATACAATAGAATATTATTCAAACTTTAAAGAGATGGAAATCCTGTCATTTGTGACAACATAGATGAATCTGGAGGACATTATGCTAAGTGAAATAAGCCAGGCACAGAAAGACAAATACTGCATGACCTCACTTGTATGTGGAATCTGAAAAAGTTGAACTCACAGAAGAAAGTAGAATGGTGGCTGCAAGGGTTGGGGATTGAGTGGGGTGGGAAAAATGGGGAGATGTTAGTCAAAGAGTACAAAGCTTTGGTTATGCAGGATAAATAAGCTCTGGAGAGCTATGGGGACTATAGTTAATAATACTGTTTTGTATATTTGAAATTTGCTAAGACATTAGATCTTAAATATTCTTACCACACACATACACAAATGCTAACTATGTGAGGTGACTGATATGGTTTGGCTCTGTGTTCCCACCCAAATCTCATCTCAAATTGTAATTCCTATGTGTCAAGGGAGGGAGGTGATTTGATCATGGGGGCAGGTTCCCCAGTGCTGTTCTCGTGATAGTGAGTGAATTTAAAAATTACCCAGTCTCGGGTATTTCTTTATAGCAGTGTGAAAACAGACTAATACAGTGATGGTTATATTAATTAGCTTGATTATGGTAATTATTTCACAATACATACATATATCAAAACATCATGTTGTATATCTCAAATATATACAATTTTTATTCATCACTTGTACCTCATAAAGCTGAAAAAAAAAGAGCTATAAGTTCTAAGGCTGAAAACTCTCATCTTTTCTCTGGAGCCAGTTCCTTGAAAGGGTTGTATATGTTCATTGTTTCCATTCCTTTGCCTCTGTTCTACCTCCTATTTAGTCTACCACTGATTTCAATCTGGATTCTGACCCATCTCTCTACTTAAACTTATCAAGTTTCTATTATCTTTGTGCCTAAATCCAGTGGGCATGTTGAAGTTTTCATTATATTGTCTTCTTGAGTATTCAATACTGCTAAACATCCTCTGTCTGCAGAACCAGATTATCCAACAGGTAGATGAAGCAAATGCTTGAGGCTCTGGCAAAATCAAGGAAACCCTCCACGGGTACATCCAGATGATGGACTATTACTCAGTACTAAAAAGAAATGAGATATCAAGTCATGAAAAGACATGGAAGAACTTTACATGTTTAACATATTACTAAGTGAAACAAGGCAATCTGAAAGGGCTACATACTGTATGATTCCAACTATCTGACATTCTAGAAAAGACAAAACTGTGGAGACAGTAAAAAGATCACTGGTTGCCAGGGTTTAGAGGGGAGGGAGGGATGAGTAGGAACACAGAAGGTGTTTAGGGCAATGGAATTCCTCTATATGCTGTAATGGTGGATATATGCCATTATAAATTTGTCCAAGCCTATAGAATATACAATATCAAGAGTGAACCGTGATATAAACTGTGGAGTTTAGGTGATAATGATCTGTCCATGTAAGTTCATCGATTGTAACAAATGTACTGCTCTGGTGAGAGATGTTGATAGGTGGGGAAGCTGTGCATGTGTTGGGGACAGAGGATAAATGGGAACTCTCTATACTTTTTGCTTAATTTTGCTATGAACCTAAAACTGCTGTGAAAAATGAAGTCTATTAAAAAAAAACCCTCCAGGATCTGATTTCTCTATACTTCTTTAAAATAATACCTTCTCCGTTCTGTACTTGCTGTGTTTTTTCATATGAAATTACTCTGATTCTTTGAATTAGCCATGTTCTTGTTCATCTCTGAGTCGTTGCCCATCTTTTTTCCTTTACCTAGGATTCTCTGACTTTTTCTATTCAGTTGCTACCTTCTTCTCATCTTCTATCATTTATGGCATTTTATTGTTACTGCATTTTCACTTGTCTGTCTTTACCAGACTCTAAGTTGGGAGTCCACCTTTCTTACTCTAGTATCTCCAGTGTCTTGCATAATGCTGGGCAAATAAAGAACCAAATAAATGAATATTTGTTTATTTATTTATTTTATAAATAGGCGATTTAGGGTATGAAACACATTTCTCCCAATCTTACCTAGACCTGCCTTGGTTTTGTGTTCAACTGCTCTGAGCTCTTACGTCTCTAAAAATTAATAATCGCAGGCCCTAGGTCGCCAGATTTAAGAACAACAGAAAATACAGAGAATCCAAATAAATTTTAATTTCAGACAGACAATACATAGTTTTTTAGTACAATATAATCATGTCCCCAAATGTGTAATACTTTTATAATATTTAATTTATTATTTATGTAATATTTGGGAACATACACATAGTAAAATTTGATTCATCGTTTAGGATTCAAATTTAACTAGGCTTCCTGCTTTTTTATCCAGATCCTACTCAGGCTCCAATAACTGCTTCCTGGTTACTAGAATCACTTGTTTAAACACAGATAATAGAAGCAATAACTGCCTTCATTTTGAGTTATCTGCAGCAAATTTCTTCGAGGGAACTTCCTTTCCCTTTGCAAATTTTTATTTTTTAGGGCTGTGGCAGATCATTTCTATACCTGCCCATGGAGAAAGTATTTGCCATCCAAGGAGGAAAAGCTTTCACCTTTAAGCTATTTCCTTTTCTTCTGAAATGGTTTTATTTACAGATAATTCATATACCATAAAATTTGCCCATTTAAAGTGTACCAGTTGATGGCTTTTAGTATATTCAGAATTATGCAACTGCCACCACAATCGACTGACATTTAATAATTAATAGATAATCTATTAATAATGCATAATTAATAGATCGTCATTAATAATTAACAATTAATAGATTATCTTTTAATAATTTTAGCACATTTTCATCACTTCAGAAAGAAACCCTGTACCTATTAGCAATCACTCCCTGTCTGCTAGCCACCCTCAGCCCTAGGCAATGGCTAATCTACTTGCCTTCTAGATGGATTCACCTATTCTGACCATTTCCTGTAAATGGGATCAAACAATATGTAGTCTTTTGTGACTTGCTTCTTTCTTTTAGCACAATGTTTTTAAGATTTACCCATGTTGTAGCATATACCAGTACTTCCTATTACTGAATAATAATCCATTGTATGGATATAGTACATTTTATTTATCTATTAATCAGTTGATGGACATTTGGGTTGTTTCCACTGCTTTTTTAAAGATTAGCATTCTAAAATAGATTTTTGTCAATTTTGTGTTTGGTCTGCTTTAGAAAAAGGAGAGAAAATATTCTCCTTGTTTTGATAGTTGTAGGATTTCATTTTGCTTTTGAAATTTCTATGCATCTCTTGATCTATCTCTGATCGTATCTAAATCTTTCTTTCCCACATGAGAATTACTTAAGCCAATAAAAGAATTATGTCGAATGCTGTGATATGCAGCTGCAGATATTGCCAGGCTGTACCATTCTAAAATGTCACAGAAACTTTAAATATGTGAATCCATGGTGCAACAAGTCTGTCCAATGTCACATTTCTCGTGACTACAGGGAATATCATAGATTTAAGCATCTGAAACGGATTATACTCTTTCACTGGCACACATGTGTAGGTTATGGTGGGAGGCTGGGGTTTTTATGTTATATAATGTTTTTGAGTAAGATATTCTGGGGCCAGGTGCCATGGCTCACGCTTGTAATCCCAACACTTTGGGAGGCCGAGGCAGGCAGATCACTTGAGGCCAGGAGTTTGGGACCAGCCTGGGCAACATGGTGAAACCCTGTCTCTACTAAAAATACAAAAATTAGCCGGGCATGGTGGTGCATGGGCCTGTAATCCCAGCTACTTGAGAGGCTGAAGCACAAGAAGCACTTGAATCTGGCTGCCAGAGGTTGTAGTGAGCCAAGATTGCGCCACTGCACTCCAATCTAGGCAATACAGCGAGACTGTTTCAAAAAAAAAAAGGATTTTCTGATCTGGGCTGCAGATGACTGCACTCAGGGTGGCAAATCCCAAATATAAAACCAAAATGTATGAAAGCAATAAGGATGCTTGCATTTTCCTAGGCAGTGAAATGTCATTTTGAAAAGAAACAGCCTCTTAGAGAAGATGAATACATGACCGTCAACACTGATCATTGTGCTATTCAGACATATTAGTTATGTTGTGGTGAGTCACGTGGCTATGTTTACTTTAATCCCAAATAATGGAAGCTTTGTAAAGTTAAATATAAACTTACTGCGCTTCTGTTATCACTGCATGGATTTCTTTTTTTTCTAAAAAATTGTTTCCCTCACCCCAAAAATCATTAAAAAATGATTTCTATCCAGTAAACTGTTTGTTGGGTAGAATGAACAGTTTAGTTGTTGTTTAAAGGAGCCATTATACCCTGTGTATTTTTGCATAAATATACAAGGTAGTGAGTACAAGGTAGTGATTTTCAAAGTCAGGCTTTGTGATGACCTAGAGAATATATAATTATTTCAAGGGGTGTGACCAAATCTCAAAATATGGTGAGTATATATTTACTTTAATTTTAAAAAGTACATGCCTTAATGCTTGTTTAAAAATATCAAAAAGTAGGCTGGGCACAGTGGCTCGTGCCTGTAATCCCAGCACTTTGGGAGGCTGAGGCAGGTTGATCACCTGAGCTCAGGAGTTTGAGACCAGCCTGGGCAACATGGTGAAACCCTGTCTCTACAAAAAATACCAAAAAATTAGTGGGGCGTGGTGGCGCACCTCTGTAGTCCCAACTACTTGGGAGGCTGAGGCAGGAGAACCACTTGAACCTGGGAGGCTGTGGTTGTAGTGAGCTGCGATTGCACCACTGCACTCCAGCCTGGGCGACAGAGTGAGACTCTCTCAAAAATAAATAAATAATAAATTAAATAAAAATTAAAGAATAAAAAAGTAGGCCAGGTGTCATGGCTTATGCCTGTAATCCTAACACTTGGGAGGCTAAGGGAGGAGGATCACTTGAGTCCAGTAGTTTGAAACCAGTCTGGGCAACACACTGAAACCTCATCTCTATAAAACATTTAGAAAATAGCCTTGCATGGTGTAGTCCCAGCTACTTGGGTGACTGAGGCAGGAGAATCCCTTGAGCTCAGGAGTTCCAGGCTGCAGTGAGCCGTGACACCGCCACTGCACTCCAGCCTGAGTGACACAGCGAGACCCTGTTCCAAAAATAAATACATAAATAAAATAAAAATATCACAAAGTGAAACAAAAACTGCTAGGACGTGAACTCTTTCAAAAGCTTGAGTGATGTCTTCATCCATTGATATAACTTTAGAAATTGTGCTTTAAGCATTTGAAGCCCCCTCTTTTTTTAATCACGCATATCTTGTTTATATCTGCCTTTATAAATATTATTAGAGTTGATGCTCAGGGACTAAACATCCAAGAAGCCAAATAGATCTCTGTGGTCCATTAAACTGCGCACAGTCAGTCCTCCACACCTGTTGGTTCTGTATCCCCAGATTCAACCAACCAGAAATGAAAAATATTTGGAAAAAAAGCAATAAACATAACAGTACCACCATAACACACAATTTACCTATATAACAAACCTGCACACATACCCGGAACCTAAAATAAAAGTTTTTAAAAAAACCAATACAACTGTTAAAAAATACAGATTAGAAAACTATATAGTATAATTATTTTCATAGCCTTTACATTGCATTAGGTATTATAAGTAATCTAAAGATGATTTAAATTATATGGGAGGATGTGCACAGGTTATATGGAAATACAACATCATTTTGTATAAGAGATAAACACTGAGGATTTTGGTATCTGTGGGGGGCCTGGAACCAATCTCCCATGAATACTGAGGTACAACTGTACTTGTTGTCTGACTTACCATCAGAACATACTGAATATTCATTGTCTAGAATTCAATATGTTACATTTCTGTGAATCTAAGATTGCATTGATTATGTCCCACCAAGCAAGAAGAAAGAGGCTAATTAATTGTAACAAATGGTAGGATGTATCCTGATGTCAGAGATGTGAGTGTGAGGGAAAACGTCCATTTTAGCATCAATAAAAAGTATTGGCACTATGGGAAGTATCCAAATATACTCAGAAGGAAATCGCACACTAAAATATGTAAAGTAGTGGCCTATTTCCTTTAGCTAAAAATTAAAGCGCTTAATATAGGCCTAGCTCTGGGCTAACTCCTGGTCCAATAATTGGTTTGGAACTATTTGATTATCTAGCAATTTCTATTTGTTAATCCTCTTCTGTATGCACCCCATTTTAACAGATATTGTAGGTAGCTGCTCATGAAATATAGGTTAAAATCTGCGCAAAAAGTCTTTAATCTCAATATTGTCTTTGTGATGCAAGAAAATTTCTTGTGTTGTGTTCCTTTGGACTCACGTCCTTTGAAAATGTGCACATTTCTGGAAGCATGCATTGAGTATTTTTATCATAAACTTGCCAATATGGATTCATCGATTACATTTTCCTAATGTAATAGCAACTGAGGGTTTTTGCCCTTCTACTGATGAGAATCCGAGCTTCAGAGAGCTCATGTAACTTGCCAGAGACTGCACAGCATAGCTGGTTGAACTGGGCTTTCAGTTCTGCTGTTTACTGGGTCAGACTGCCTTTCATGAATACCTCAACTACATAGAAATGAGGCCTGCAATTTAGCTGAGCTTTTGAAAGATAAAAGGATAAACAGACAAATTGAGAGCTTAAGGTATTGCCTGAGAGGATCAACCTTAAGTGGGGACTGTATTGGAGGAGAAGATGGTTTGGGCAGTGAGATGGGAAAATTTCTGAATGGGGAAGTAGAAAGATGCCAGAAATAAACTGGTTGGTTCACAATTCCCCCACCTGTTCTGTGCTTATGCCATAATTACTGATTCCTAGAACTAAGCTCAACCTACCTTTCACATTTGTTGGGTTTGCTTCAAATCAGTATTTTACTGTGATTCTTCAGAAAGACTTTAGGACTTACTTAGGCATCCTGGCAACATTTTTGTCTTGAACCTAGAGCTGAAATTGTACTTTTAACCCAACATCGAGTATTTAAGACTTTGGGGAGGGTGTCCTTTCTTCACTTTTTCTATGATTGGGATGGGAAGATAATTGAGAATTTGCACAAAATGCTGGGGTACAAACATTGGAACATACTCCCACACCCACATATGTTTTGTAGCGGAATCTTAAAGGCGGTTAATAAAGAACATGGAAAGGCAAGAAATACTAATATCGTTTTTTCTTAACATAGATAATATGCATTGTCTCTTTGCCCTTCAATAACACTGAAGAGTAAGCCATAGATTTTGATATAAACACAAGGATGACATGTACTATTATTTGTGCAATAGATCCTTGACATGCATAAATGGTACCCGTGCAAACCCTTAAGTTTAATCATCAGATTAAACTAACCAGAGTTCTTGGTTGGAAGCTCTAAGAGGAAAATAACAGAGCTGTTGACATTTGTTCATTCATTTCACAAATATTTATAGAGTTCCTATTCTATGATACTTATATGTGCTTTTCTAGGAGATGAATATATAGCAGTGCATTTTCAGACAAATCTGCTCTTATTCTAGAGGAGGCTAGACAAGCACAGTGAAAACAAGCCCATAGACTTAATTAATTAATCAATTAATTAATAATGCAAACTAGCCTTTGCATACCTTGGAAATGTCTCACCCAGACTTTCACTAATTCCTCTTCATCCTTTAGATCTCCATGTAGACAGCGCTTCCTCTGGAGGCAGTCCTTGACCACTCAGGTTAAATATACGTGCCCTTCTGGGTACTTTCATGAAACTTTGCATTATTTATTTTTCAGCTCTTCTACTACATTGTTTCTTTTGTATATTTTCTCCACCAGATTATAAACTGAGACAGTAAGGACCACGACTGTGTGTCCTTGTTTGTCTTTGTACCCCCAGCTCCTTGCACTGTGCTTGGCACAGGATAGTAACTACTTATTTATCTTCTCAGTGAATTAATGATATAGTGAAATGTCTTGTTCCCACACATCAGTCACAGAGTGTAATTTGAATTCATACTTCCTCATCTTGCTTATATTAGATGGCTGTTTTGGAAGAGTCAGCCAAAGATGTGAGATTCCCCCTTTACCAAGTCTACTGCCTTGGGTTCCTAGTCAATGTTTTAGTGTGGTACAGTGGCTGACAAGATTTTAAAACATTCCTGCCTGACGTGTGTGTGTGTGTGTGTACATGCATGCATGTGTGTGTGCATATGAATGTGTTTGAAGACATTAACTCTGATTTACCACAACTTAGTAAGTTTGACTTAGTATGTCAAACTTTGAACTGTACTTTATAGTTTAATACCCACAAATATACAGCATAAAAATATTTAGGAATGACATGTCATAAGAAGCAGTGACATGGGGAGATGATAGTAACAATGATAGAATCATTCATTTGTTTATTTTTCCTATATGTCAGACAGTGCTATAAACACTTCAAATATATTCACTAATTTAAATTTACCCACAATTCTATGAGAAAACTGAGGCTCAAGAAGGTTAAATAACTTGACCACGTAGTGAATAAACAGAAGAGAATGTGAACTCAAAAGCTTGGCTCTGGAGTTCATCTTTTTAACTTACGTGTTCTACTCTTCTGATTTGAAAAAGAGATTTACTGATCTGATAAAACCAAAATGAAGAAAATTAAAAGAATATAACAGCTAAAGAAACACCACTCGTAGTGGACCAAGTCATTCTCTTGATGTAGTAAAAACTGACATATTAAAAACTACCACTGATGCCCATTTATTTTTGTCAAGAGAATTAATTGCTTGTTAGACAGATGGAAGAGTTCAGGTTGGGGGGAAGTGCTAAAGTACATAGCCTATGGGAGAGAAAGGGCAAGTTTTTCATGCAGTGATATGCCAAAAATACTTGCAAAAATATGTCAGCAAGATAGCAGGCAGGTGACTAGCATACCAAAGTCCATATGATGAAGACCAACATGGGAAGTGAAGGGAAAAGAGAGATGACAGGTAAACAAAAACCTTTTATCTTTTACAAGAAGCCTTGTGCAATGAAATAGAAGAAATGAGTCACAGTGTTGTAATTAGATAGGTAGAACATTGTAAATCACAGATTATTGGTAGAATAAAAAACTTTAATGACAACCAATTAATATCAAATGAAATTTTTGAATAAAATAATTTTTGATGAGCACTTGACAGCACTAAAATAGATGTATTAATAACCTAACCACGTATATTGAGGGCTTTTTCACAGTCCAAGGCTAGATGAGGTTGTGGGAAAAAGAGGGGAGGTTTGTAAATGCCTCGGGGGTGATCTTAGAAACAAAGATGTATGATGTATTGAAGCTTGAACATAAGCAATGTGATTTTTAGAGTAAGGATGAAATTTTTTATTGAGAAAATCTAAACTAGAAAACAAACATTTTTTCTGCTATAGTACGATGTATGCTTTTCTAAAAGAAAAGAAACCCCTTATGTTCTGCAACATCATGTCTAAAAAATAACAGAATGAAAAAAATAGAATTGGGATGGGCCACTCAAACCTGTAAAACTTTATTGCCAGTGCATGAAAAAAAAAAATAAAGTCCTAATTATTAACACTAATTCGGTTAAAAGGACATTTACTGTGGCCTTATTTTAAAAAAATTTCTTTAAAATTTAAATTATTTTAAAAAAAATAAGGCCACAGTAAATTTTGAATATTGCCCTTGGGGGGAAAAAGGTGAATGTAGTTAGATGATAGTGAATATGAGAGGTGAAGCTTCTGTCTACAGCCATACCACCCTAAACACGACCGATCTCGTCTGATCTTGGAAACTAAGCAGGATTGGGCCTGGTTAGTACTTGGATGGGAGACAATGAAAGCTTCTGAGTTAAGAAGGTTAAGAGAAGAGAAATAAGTTGCAGATGGAGGAAAAACAGTTGCAGACTTCATATAAAATGCACAAAAGGAGAAAAACCTCTCTCCAAGCACTTCCAAGACAGTACTTGTTTCATTGAGGATAGGACTATGTCTGTTTGCTGACTGCTGCAGTGAGCTGTGTTATTGTATTGTGGTCAACTGCTTTTCTTGATGGTGCAAAACATTAAGGGGCTAGAAAAATGCATGTATAACCCAAAATGCCTTTTGCATATTAGCTGCCACACTGTAGAGAATCATAATAATCACAACTTTGTTTCTTTTTCTTCTCTTTTTTTTTTTTTTCCCAAGACGGTGTCTTGGTCTGTTGCCCAGGCTGGAGCTGCAATGGTGTGATCTCAGCTCACTGTAACCTCTGCCTTCTGGGTTCAAGCGATTCTCCTGCCTCAGCCTCCTGAGTAGCTGGGATTACAGGTGCCCATCATCACACCCAGCTAATTTTTTGTATTTTTAGTAGAGACAGAGTTTTGCCATGTTGGCCAGGCTGGTCTGGAACTCCTGAGCTCAGGTGATCTGCCCACCTTGGCCTCCTGAAGTGCAGGGATTACAGGCGTGAGCCACCGTGTCCAGCCTATAACTTTGTTTCTATCTCTGTCTTTCTGTTTATCTCTCTAGTTAGCAATGGGGGATTGAGGCTGTTTCTCATGCACGTGACACTGCTTCTATTGTTAACTTTAGAGGTGAGAAATCATGTTGATATTTTTTGGATTCGAATATATTAAAAATTGATATTCTCAATTCAAAAATTGAAAAATCTTCAAATGCTCCCAATTCCAATAAGATTATTCTCTAAAATTAAAACAAACCTTTAAAAAATCTGTCAAGTCTGAAATATAGTTATCCTATAAAATTAAAGTAAACACCAGCAATTTTCTCCATCGTATTGAACTAAATTGCTGTTAGTGCTTTTTCAGTTCTATTTTGGTAATGAATACTAGGTTATATGAATTATTATTGCATGCTGCTTCCTTTGCAGTGGTAAAAATCATTTTGAGTGAAGAATTACTTCTCTCAGTATAGGTTAATTATTTCTGAGGAGTTGGCAGGTGAAACACATGACAGGAATATTATTGCTTGTGTTTAGCTTTTAGCATATTTAACATGTATAGCTGAGATAATTCGAATGAAAAGAATGCTCATTTTATTTAATGAATTAATGGAAGGGGCATCCAGAAATTGTACTGCAAAAGTTCAACCAAAGCTGCTTAGACCTTCTTCCATAAATCAACTGAGTCGATTCAGTAATTTCGTAGCCAATAAGACAATGTCTTCCTTTGTCTTGCTTTTATTTTTTGCATTAAAGTTATATGCACACACTCACTTGATGTACAACTTTACTTTTTAAGTTTATATAAAAGATGCAACATAATTTTATTCTAAATATGCACTTGACAATATGGATTCAAATTTAATTCACTGATGTGCAACCTTGCGTGTGATATCTGAAACCAGAAATTGTCAAATGATGTATCAAAAAGGTAGATTAGCATTTGCTCAGTGCAACCTGACATGACAGATGGGTAGGAGGAGGGCTGTTATCCCTGAGAAGAGACTAAATATATTATAATTTGGATGTACACACAAACTGGATAAAACTTTTATAAAGGAATTTTAATGCAAAATCTATTTTTCAAACTCATAATAATTAGTTAAGTCCTCCCTTTACTTACCTTTTTCTGTGTGTCTATGAAATGCCTTGCAAAGCATCCACGCATGAACATTATTTTATAGGGTTTACATTTATTGAAAACCTACTAATTTCAAGACACTATGCTAGTGTATTAGGCTACTACTAGTAGGAGCAATAGTAATACTAATAATAGCTAACAGTTATTGAGCACTTACCATGTGCTAGGCATTGTTCAAGGGCTTTACAAATAGCCTTATACTCTCACACAGATACACACACACACACACACACACACACGCACGCACGTCAACTAACAATAAATGATGAGTGATGTGGACAATATTAGTTCTTGAAGATTAGGAGAGGCTTAACCCCTACAGGGCCACATGGAGAAGGTTTAACTGAGGTAGGACCTAAAACAGGCAAGGGTTGGATGGCTAGCATGGGGAGGAGAAGACATTCACTTTTCTCTGTGAGCAAAAACTTAGAAGTAGGAGACTGTAGTCCAGATGAAGGAACAGAATTTGCATTTTATTAGTTAACTTAAGTTGACAAATAATAATTGTATGTATTTGTTGTGGACAGCATATTTTGAAATATGCTTATATAGTGGAATGGCTATTAATAACATGCATTTTCTCACATACTTTTTTGAGGTGAGAATGCTTAAAATCTACTCTCTTAGCAATTTTCAAGGATACAATACATTGTTATGAAATATGTTTTCAGCGGGTGAGGTGGCTCATGCCTGTCATTTTAGCACTTTGGGAGGCTGAGGCAGGTGGCTCACCTGAGGTCAGGAGTTTGAGACCAGCCTGGCCAACATGGTGAAATCCCATCTCTACTAAAAATACAAAAATTAGCTGGGTGTGGTGGCTCACGCCTGTAATCCTCCTACTCAGGAGGCTGAGGTATGAGAATTGCTTGAGCCCAGGAGGCGGAGGTTGCAGTGAGCCAAGATCACACCACTGCACTCCAGCCGGGGCAAGAGAGTGAAATTCTGTCTCAAAAAAAAAATGTTTGCAATGTTGTACAATAGATCTCTTGAACTTAATCTTCTGGTCTAACTGAAATTCTATATCCTTTGGCCAATACCAAACTGGGGAATGGTTGAGAAGACCTTATTTTAGACCGTATGTTTTTACTGATCACAATAAGTTGCTTGATCTTGTCAGTTGTCTATATTCTGATAGTTTTCAAGTAAGTTAGATTGTCTGGGGAAAAGTAATCATTTATATCTCTAGGCTGTCAATAATGATATGGGCAATAGATAAAGAAAAAGGACATGACGCTATTGGGGATTCTTTATATTCCTAACTTTGAGAAACAAAATAATCTAACAGGCCTAGATTTATTTAATAATCTGCTTAAAACTGCTCTTCCCAAGGAAGCCACAGAGTACACAGAGGCTAGTGTCAAACTATACATTCAGTTTTTGAGAAAAGGCTTCCTGTTCAAGAGGCTTTTAGCTTTTGTTTGTTTAAATTCTTACAATTTTAAAAGGAAATATATCTTGTTTATGACTCTTGGGATATTAATAAACTTAAAAGCATCAAAGTATTTTTATATACTAATAATTAAACTCAAAGTGGGTAACATTCAAGTACTAGTGTTTCCTAGAAAAATCCTATTTTGCCAATCTCAACCAAATGACAAAACAAAATGGAAAAAGAGTACTCTTAGGAGATACACCTTTAATTTCCATGATAATTGGTGACGAAACTATAAGCCTGTGCAATAAGGTAGGAGGGAATAGCCAATTGTGGCGATTTAAATTTAAATTAACTAGCATGAAAGGAAGTTAAAGGTTCAGTTCTTCAGTGGCCCTAGCCTCATTTCGAATGCTCAGTGGCCAGCACAGATATAGAAACTCTCCATCACCACAGAAAGTTCTATTAGCTAGCACTAGGATAAGCTATAAAACCATCGAAAGCACAGCCTGGTGTCATAACCAGATGTGGAGTGCCATATATAGATAATAATTTCATTTTAAAGGATCCAGCAATATTTCAAGACTGCTTTTGTGTTTGTTAAATCTTGTTACAATGGGGCTTATTTGCTCTACAGTCCGGGGTCAAGTTTTCTTTGATAGTATAAATCGATTTTGCAAATAGCTACAAGCAGTTTTCCAAACAACTATGAATGGGAGTGAGGGGTAGAGGAAATAGCAAAAGGAGATGTTTGGAGAACCTGAAAGCATTAATCCTGCGGGATAGAGCAGGGTATTGCTATGTCTGTTTCTCCTTCCAGCTCTTTTCACTTGAGTGCTCCCTGTGTTCTTCCTCTGTATGGAGAATGAAGGCTCCCTGTGAGCGTTGAAGGTGAGTCTGTGCCTGGGAACCCCAGGGTCACCCCAGCACATTTTACAGAGTAGCTCAGCGATGTCATGGTACTGTGGATGGGAAGGAAGTAGGCAAGTTAGCATGAATGGAAGAAGCAGGGATGGGAGATGTAAGAACAGGGGTGTTGCCTATTTTAAAGCAGAGATTATTTTGTTGGGTAGCAAAAAGGGAGAAGAGCCCAGAGTGGAGCATGGATGTGACACAAAAGCCACAGCAGCAAAGTGGTGAGTGCATTTGTAAACTTTGTACTCCATGGTTGCATGAAATTGTGGAGTAATGGGATAATCTAGATACGTAGCAAGGTATAAATCACAACATAAATAGTACTGACTGAAAAGAAGATGTATAAAAGGGGGCATGAGGAATGGACATTTCATGAAATCATTGCATCTGACTTTCTAATAGTTGTCTTGGTTTGGGTTCTCTTGACAATAGAATCTGAAATGTGTCATTGGGATAGACGGTAAATGGAGGGGTGATCTCAGGAAGCTGAAGAGAAGGAGTAAGGAGTAAGATACTGGGGAAAAAGAAGACAATACGTACACTATTGTGGTTGCCACTGTGAGCAAGCGTTCTCGATCTGGTTAGAACCTCCAGATTTCTCCTCCTGAAAAAGAAGACACTGGCTGCTCTGCACCATTTGTTGAGGTTGTCTCAGAGCTCTCACCTCCCCAACATTTCTGGGCTGCACTTGTAGCTGGGCCAGCAGTGCTCCCAGGACCTGGGGCAGAATGCAGAGGTCAGAGGCGCATGCTCGAAATGGGATGCTGTCAGTGCATCTGAGTCTATGACTCAGCATAATAGAGGCATCTGCTACAGCTGCTGTTCACTGAGCACTCATTATGTGTCCAACACTGTGCTGGGGCAAAGCACATATGTTTTCTCCTTCAGCCACAAAGCCACCCATGAAGAGTGTTACATATCTGCATTTTGTAGATGATATGGAGACTTAGAGAGGTTAAGTAACTTACCCTGTGTCAAGGACGCAAATATATCAAATGTCTCAGATCACACATTGCTGACACGAGATCCTCACCCTGGCCCATGTTGCCCATATCCTTAGCTCAACTATATAATACTTCATTCTTCCTCAATGACTCTGAACTCTGCTGTCTTCTTTCTATGTTTTTGTAATGCTTCCTCCAACACTATATTTTCCCCCATTTACTTTTTTGTAGTGTAGTATTCTGCAAGCTTTGGCAAACATACAGGCGTGTAACCATAGCCGCCACCGCCACCGCCACCACCACAATCTAGAGAACAGTTCTAGCATCCCCAAACTCCCTCATGGCCCTTTGCAGAAAACCCGCTCCCCATTCCCAGCCTCTCACTACCGCTAGATTTGTTTTGTTTTGTTTTGTTTGCATCCTTTGCAAGAATGTCGTAAGCAAAATCATACCATAAGCCTTTTGAGTTTGGCTTATTTTCTTTACAAAATAAATTGTCACCCAAGTTGTTTTAAGTACCAATAGTTCATTCTTTTAACTTACCGAGTGATATTCCATTGTATGGCTGCACCGCAGTTTGTTTCTCCATTCCCTAGCTGAGGAACATTTGGGTTGTTTCCAGTCTTAAGTAATTACAAAGAAAGTCATTATAAGCATTTACTGAGGTTTTATGTAAATATAAGTTTTCATTTCACTTGGGTAAATATCTAGGAGTCTTATTTTAAGTGTGTGTTTACATTTATAAGAAATTGCCAAACTGTTTTGGCAATTTTCCATTCTCACCATTAATGCTTTGTCTCACATTCTTACCAGCACTTAGAATTTTTTTTTTTTTTAGTCATTCTAATAGGTGGCTAGTAAGATCTCATTGTAGGTTTAATGTGATTCCTTAAAGATAGATGATCTTTATAAAGACATAAAGAATGTCTTTTTATGTGTTTACTTGCGATCTGTGTATCTTCCTTGGTAAAGTATCTACTCATTTGTTTTATTGAAACTTTTGCTTTTTTAAATTAACTTTTGAGAGGTGTTTTTACTTTTTATGCACACAATTTTTAAAAAAATCAAATATGTGTACTGCAGATATTTCTCCCAGTATGTGACTAGTCTTTCCATTCTTTTCCTAGTCTTTTGAGAGCAGTTCTTAATTTTTTGGAGTTCAATGGGTCTATTTTTTTCTTTTATGGTTTGTGCTTTTGGTGTCATACCGAAGAACTCTTTGGCTAATTGAAGTTCATAAAGATTTTCTTCTAAAAGTGTTAGAATTTTACACGTAGGTGTATAATTCACGTTGAGTTAATTTTTTGTGGTATGTAAAGTATGGATCAAGACACTGTATTTTGATAATATGGAAAGCTAATTGTTCCAGAATCATTTATCGAAAAGGCTGTCTTTTTGCCATCGAATTGTTTTTGCACTATTACTGAAAACCAATTGACCATATATATGTGTAGGTCTATTTCTGGGCTCTATTCTCTTCCATTGATCTATGTCAGTCATTTCTCCAGTGTCATACTATATTAACTACTGTATCTTTATAGAAAGTCTGGAAATAAGACAGAATTATTCATCCAAATTGCAAAATAGTTTGCAGACTTATTTTTTCAAAATTAATTCTGCTATTTTAATGACTTTGCCTTTTCATATACATTTGAGAGTCAGCTTGATAATTTCCAAAAAACCAATCCTGCTGGATTTGTATTGAAATTCTATTAAATCTATTATCATTTTTGGGGAAAACTGGTATCATAATAATAGTCCCCTTATTACCAGTTAGTAGTCACATAGAGGGACTGTACATAAGCACTATAATTAAAGGAAGGCATGTTTATTAAAGTGTGATTGCTAAGTAGTCAGGAAATTATGAATACTTCTGTCTCCCAAGTTTTCATATAATATAAATAACAACAAAATAATACTGCGTTATGTTGTTGACTGGGAGAAGAGTACTAGTTGTGTTGATTTGGAAATAACAGTGATAGCTGAGGCTTGTTATGGCCCCCTCTAAGTTTTCTAGTTTCCCTTTTTGTGTGACTGAAATATGCATATCTGCTAAGGGTAATTTATATATCATTTGTAGGTCTTTAGGAAATCCCAAACGTTATTAAAGCAATCATAACTTAAAAATATATTTTAAAAATGAAATATTCTCTGATCTTAAAACCAAAAGTTGAGGTTTTTATAAGAAACAAATTCAGTTGTTTATTATTATTATTTTAAATATATAGAATAGGCAAGCAGTGATCAGATTTAATGCAGGTCTCTAACACTGAGTATTTCAATATTTCTTGGGTCTACATATTTTAGTGCCAATTCTAGGGAGTTACTGAAATTTTCTGAATGTCTGTGCATAGTTCTTAATTGATAACTGAAAAAAGCATAAGAAATCAGCTGGGCGCGGTGGCTCACGCCTGAATTCCCAGCACTTTGGGAGGCCGAGGCATGTGGATCACAAGGTCATGAGATCAAGACCATCCTGGCTAACACAGTGAAACCTGTCTCTACTAAAAATACAAAAATTTAGCTGGGCATGGTGACACGCACTTGTAGTCCCAGCTACTCAGGAGGCTGAGGCAGAAGAATCACTTGAACCTGGGAGGCGGAGGTTGCAGAGAGCCAAGATCGTGCCACTGCATTCCAGCCTAGGTGACAGAGCAAGACTCTGTCCCCACCCCCCCCCCCAAAAAAAAAGCATAAGAAATCATTTTGCTACATAAGGAGTAGCTTTCTTCAGTTGCCACCTTTACTTCTGAGCTGCAGTTCTCTTTTCTGTTGTTCATGTCCCAAATTCAACTTGCAGAACTCTGCTATTTGGCAGCTCGGATTTTTAGCCTTCCACAGCCTATTGCTGGCTTCTTGGCAGAGTATCAAACCTGTCGAAGCAGGACGTCAGACCAGTCCAGATTAAACTAGCTTGATCTAAGAAACAAGCCAGTGCAAAACAGCAAGATACTCGTTAATTTTAATTAACAGTTCCAAACAGAGTTGCACAACAAGGTCATTTTCCCTCAATGAATTATTAGAGATAATATAAGAAATAGACTTCTCCAAGCAGTATTTTTAAACTGCAGGTGTTGGCAAAAATTGTCCCAGAGAATATCTGCTTTTCTAAGTCAGTCCACTTACAGAAGGTTGACGTAAATGTTCATTGAAAACACTGAAGTCATTGCCTGTAGCTGTTATTCCTCCCTTTTTCATAAGACTCAAATTATAAAGTTCAAAGCCTTTCAGAGAATGATACTGCTTCACCTGGCAAAAAAAAAATCTTAGAAAAATCTAAATAGATCTGGAAATCAACTTTCCTATAAATTAAGAGTATATGCGATCTTCCAGGGAACTCTAAATAATGTCATTTCTAGTTGTTTATGTGCATATTCATTTTATTGACTCTTTTGTTTATTAAAAGTAAATAGGGTACATTTGTTATAAATTAAGGCCTTTGGTTTTTTCACTAATTTTGTCTTTCATGTACTTGTGTGTGTGATACCTTAATACTCTCAAAAGGTAAACAATAATATCTCTATGAAAAAGGCTTCAATTTATGATAAAATGTAAAGAGAATAATATTTTTCTAAGCATTTGGGATCCCACTGTTATTGAAATATAATCCAAACATCAAAATAATATTATCAATAAAAAATGCTGAAAAAATCTAACTTGGAAATATAAATATCAATCTAGATTGTCAGTTTTTCAAATTTCTCTATAAACTGTCACACATCCTAATCATATGCCTAGATAAATATAAATACATATAAATATTGTTGGCTTCTTTGGCAGCCTGATATTCTTTTGAAGAGATAAAAGCTCTTAGCTTAAAAGTTTATCTAAGAAACTCAGTTAGATTCAGAGTTACTGTATCAATTTTTGTGAAAAATCAAAACACTGCCAAAAGCAGCTGAAGCCGCTGACCTAGCAGGCTGATTCCAAAAGAGGCATGCACTAAAAGCTGTAGGGGTTGAACTAAACATATGGTATCGGATTACTGTTAATCTAGAGAAACAGATCATCAGCAAATTAAGAAAAGAATCTCTTATTGCAGTGGTTTGTCAAGCCTTTGAGATTTCATCCTCACTCTTCCTTTCTGATTTGTCTTCTGGTGTTTGCCTTATTTTCACGTAGGGATCATGGTTTTCATAATGAATGAGTCCCCATGCAAATACTTATATACATCTTCCCAGCAATGAATGGTCAGATTTCAAACTGACACTGACATATATGCACAGGTATATACCTGTAGATATAGATATAGCTATGTACATATAATATTATATGTATAAATATATACATTTTTATGTGTATTATATATTGAATATATTATACATTTATTTCTATATTTTATATATGTATATAAAGATGCAATCTTTTTTTAACCTTATGTCTAACTTATTTAATAATTTGTTAAAGGTGAATTATAATAGTCTATACAAACTGATACAGTTTGGTGATCATGGTTGTTTCACCGTGCAAATTGACGTACCGACGTGTGAGTAGAGTAAGTTGATGATACTGTATCTGTACTTCTGACTTGATTGGGTGCAAATGTTTGGGTAAGCTTTTGAAACACAGAGATATATAAAGATGTAAGAAGAAAAGAACAGTTTGTTCGCCTATTTTGGTGTAAGATGACTTAGAGAAGACAAAGGCTAAATTTTATTAAGAACAAAATAACCTGATCGTTGGTTAATGTGGTTAACATAGTCAAACCAACAAATAAATTTGTCCCAATACATTCAAAGATCAAGTCAATCAGAGTGGGTTCAACTAGTAACTCTGCAGAAATAGTTTCATTTAAATGTGAGATATTCCGACCTGATAATATGTGTCCATTCTTTAAACCATCATAGTATCCAAAATTTACATATCATATTCATTACCGTATTATGTTGGAACACACTGTTTTTGTGTTTGTGTCCCCCATTAGACCCTTGAAAGTAAGAAAAGCCTGTTCCCCCTTATGTTTCCAGTAATTATCTCAGTGCTTAGCACATTGCAGGAAGATTTTGTATAACTGGCCACTGAGAAAGGTGGCAAGTAGAATGAGCAGTGAGTTGTTGGAAGTGACTGAAATGGGACACGTGTCAAATACCAGGGGCTGCAACACTGGAGAGATCCAGGTAATGCCAAGGCCTGCTTTTCCAGCAGGGCTTCTATATGAATACTGAAATGAAGTTCTTTGCTATAACTGTCTATGACTCCAATTCCCTCCACAATTCCCCTAGACTTATGAATCTCAGAACCTATGATGCAATTTTACCGTGAATATAATTTCTCTCTTATTCTTTTTTTCTATGCCTTAAACTATGGTCTTTGAAAATGTGAGAGCTTTGGCCGGGTGCAGTGGCTCACGCTTGTAATCCCAGCACTTTAGGAGGCCGAGGCGGGCGGATCACGAGGTCAGGAGATCGAGACCATTCTGGCTAACACTGTGAAACCCCATCTCTACTAAAAAAATACAAAAAATTAGCCGGGCGTGGTGGCGGGCACCTGTAGTCCCAGCTACTAGGAGAGGCTGAGGCAGGAGAATGGCGTGAACCTGGGAGGTGGAGCTTGCAGTGAGCCGAGATCGCGCCACTGCACTCCAGCCTGGGCGATAGAGTGAGACTGTGTCTCAAAAAAAAAGAAAAAGAAAATGTGAGAGCTTTAAGCAGGGACCTATACAAATTCCTATCAGTCTTATATTTGATTATAAGCCACTACTAAGTGAGCATACACTCTTCTCTACAGGATAAGTAAGTAGGAAAGTCTTCTTACTTAGGAAAATAAATTGTTAAAGCTCAGAGAGAAAGCAGAGGGAAGCCATTATGGAAGAGAAAAACAATCTATGATGTGAAAGTATTACATGCACATGGAAAACGTCATTGTTTAATTCATAAATAGAGGAGTTAAATAGTAGAAGAGAATCTGGTGAAAATTGAACTGATTTAGTGAAAGATTAAATATGCTCACCCAGAATTCAGAGATTAAGACGAGAAAAATATGAGTGGCATAGATGACTCATCCACGAGATTAACCTACATAAAATAGGACTTCTATGAATAGAAAACAGGATGAATCAACAGCAGTGGTCAAAGGAAAAAGGAAAACACCACCTGAAAAGAAGGATGATTTCATCATGTCCTTTGCAGCAACATGGATGCAAACTGGTGGCCATCATCCTAAGTGAATTAATGCAGAAACAGAAAACCAAAAATCCCACATTCTCACTTATAAGTGGAAGCTAAATCTTGGATACACATGACTGAGAACAACAGACACTGGGGATTCCAAAATGAGGGAGGGAGAAGGGCAGGGCCTGAAGAACTCCCTAGTGGGTACCATGTTCACTATTTGGGTGATGAGATCAGTAGGCGCCCAAACCTCAGCATCATGAAATATCTTCTTGCAACAAACCTGCACATGTACCCCTTAAATCTAAAATTAAAATTAAAATTTAAAATAAAGGATAATTTCAGCCTCAAGAGCAAGAATGTACATTGAAGTAAAGATCAACTTTATAAAAATAGAACCACGCCTAGACATGTCCTTATGTATACCTTAAAAATCCAGCATCTCCTAAACATCAAGAAAAACAAAGAACAGCAACAACAAAAAGTTAATCTAGGTTTACTGAGTTTCCAACAAAGGACATTGATTGTCTTTTAATTTCTTCACTATTAAATGCTAGAATATAAAGGAAGAGGTTAATGGTCAAGATTATGGAGAGACTAGAGCCAGACTGCCTGGTTTCAAAACCTAGCTCTGCTGAATATTAGTTATGTAAGCCTGGGAAAAGTCCTAGGGCTCTTTGTGCTTCATTTTCATCAACAAACAGTGTAGATAATAAATGTACTTGCATATGGTTCTTGTTAGATTAAATGAATTAGTGTATTTAAAGTACTTAGAAGAGTACCTGAAATGTAGTAAGCAAAACATATATTTTTTTTAATTCTGCTTCTCCTCTTCCCTTTTTCCTCCTCCTCCTCCTTGTTGTTTTTAATTCAGAGCTTTGAAAATGTTTTATACCCAGCTAAGTTAACAATGTGTGAAGGCAACAGAAAGGCATTCTTTGATACACACAAATTCAAAATATGCTATTCAGACAACTTGAATAAAAATTTTTAAATACTGAGTTATACCAACACAAGTTGCGTTGAGGATCAGAATTCTTGGCAAAGGAACTAGTGGCTGCAAAGGACCACTAGTTTAAATTATTAGTAAAAATTATATAGACCAACATTAGTCTACATAATTATTAAAGTACCACTTGGATTATAAAATTTGCTTTCCCTTTAAAATAAATGACTTATTTTTTAAAATATTGACAAATGAAAAATACAGAGTTGATATCCTAAATTAAATTAATGTATAGAGATTGGAGTGGATTCAAAAGCAAAGACACAAGCATTTTCTTTTCCATCAGTGGTGGCTGACAACAATTACTTTGCCCTTAACTCTTCTGGCTTGCTTAATGTAGTATTAAGACTGTATTTGGAAAACTTTACAGTAGTCACTTAAGAAATAAATGGAGTTTCTTCTTTCCAAACTAAAGCTAATAAACAGTAGCAAAAAATCAAAACCCCCCAAAACAAACAAAAACAACCCAACCCCTGCAAAAAACCCAAAGCACACTCCTCCCCCACCTCAAGTAAACCCCTCTATTCTGGCAAAAAAGATAGGAAAAAGCCAGCCAGAAAATATTTTTAAAAGACAATATGAAAATACATATGAAAGCATGATAGAAGCATGATGAAATACTAGTTAGACTATCAAATGTATATTTGTTAAATACCCCAATGAAAGGACAAATCCAGAGATACACTACTTTGAGTTTCCTCACCTAAAACACATATGTTTGGAAATATTGGCAAGTAAATACAAGGCAAATGCAAATTTTAAAAACTAATATTACTATTAGATAAAGCAGAATTTAAGGCAAATTTAAGTCCTATAAAGAGAGTCATTTTAATCAAAAGAAGGTAAAATCAGCTGGGAACAGCAGCTTGCACCTGTAATCCTAGCACTTTAGGAGGCCAAGGTGAGAGGATTGCTTGAGGCCAGTGGTTTGAGACTACCCTGGGCAACAAAGCAAGATCTCGTCTCTACAGAAAAATTTAAAAATTAGCTGGGGCCAGGCATGGTGGCTCACGCCTGTAATTCCAGCACTTTGGGAGGCTGAAGTGGGCAGATCGCCTAAGGTCTGGAGTTCGAGACCAGCCTGACCAACATGGAGAAACCCTGTCTCTACTAAAAATAGAAAATTAGCTGGGTGTGGTGGCACTTGACTATAATCCCAGCTACTCAGGAGGCTGAGGCAGGAGAATTGCTTGAACCTGGGAGGCGGAGGTTGCCATGAGCCAAGATCATGCCATTGTACTCCAGCCAGGGCAACAAAAGCGAAACTCCATCTCAAAAAAAAAAAAAAAAAAATTAGTTGGGCCTTATGGCACATGTGTTTAGTCCCAGCTACCTGGGAGGCTGAGGCAGGAGGATCGCTTGTGCCGAGGACCTCAAGGCTGCAGTGAGCTACGATCACACCACTGCACTCCAACCTAGGCAACAGTAATGAAGACAAAAACACTAAAAAATCCTCATATTCAGAATAATATAATATCACTAATACAGAAGGTGAAAGCATTTGGAAATTCAAAGGAGTTTTAGGAAAATTTAGTTACTGTGAGATATTTTAACTACTGACTTAGCTCAATTAGACCTATAAGTTATTAAAAATATGAATAATTAATTTCAGCATCATTGGAATGAAAATTAAATTAAAATGAGATACCTTTTTCCATCAATCAAGCAAAAATTTTTTGAACATATAATAACCAATGTTAACAAATGCGTGTTGAGATGGATGCTCTCATGGCTAGTAGTTATATAAATCAATACAATTTATATAAAAAACAAGTTGGTCTTATCTTTCAAGAGCCGTAGTAAAGCTCATGTTTTTAATCAAAGTATTTTTGACTCTTGGAGACAGATTGTGCAAAGATTTCTATTTGCACATTGATTGCAGAATTATTTGAATAGACAAACAATGTAGATAAAATGGTTAGATAAGTTATTTTGCCATATACTAAAATAGTGTGTTTGAGAATATCTATAATAATTTCTTGAACAATCCTTATTGATATAAGGCAAAGGAAAAATAACAATATATGTTAGTGTTACAAAAGAGATTATTACATGGTTTAATAAATAGCATAGTCCAATTTTTGATTAGTAAGTGTATAGAAAATACTTTAAAATAAATATGACTACATGTTAATTGTATTTGTGTTTGGGTGGTGGTACAGATAATATCTCATGCCCATTTTTGTGTATTTTCCAAGTTTTTCATTAAATATTGATGACTCATAATAAAAATAAATTTTAAAAAGAAAGAGCAAGGAGAGAAATGCCAAACAAATGTGTAGAATAGAATGCTTTGAAAAATACATTTTCTGAAGTTTTCTTTTTGTTTTTTGCTATGAAAGAAATAATATCTGAAAAAAAAGTTAATCTATTGTCTTCCTCCCTGAAAACTGAGTATGACTGAAAAATTGGAATATCAGCCAAATAAATTGAGAGATTTTTTTGTATTAATAAATATTAGTATTTGTATAAATTAGGAAATATTTTCATAGTCATTATCATATTTAGCTTTTGCAACTATTTTCTGAAGATGACAACATTATCCCCAATTTACATATGGGAAAACTAAGAGTCAGAAAAATTTCCTTGTCCAAGGACACATGGATGAAATCCTGAGCTCTTTCCAGCACTCCACCTTTATTGTTTATGCATACTGATACTTGGAACTACAATCTGGGGCCTCCTTCTCTTTGAGTTTTTATTAGGATCTTGGTATCCCTATGGTATTACCATCGTGTCAACCTAAGCTAGATATAGAAACATTTTATTCCTAGCAGTAACATGTTACAAAAAAGCTAACTTAATGAAATAAAATTATAGTTACCAAGAAAAATTAATAATAATTTTGTTTTCATTAGGTTACTAAAGGCACATAAAATAAACCTGTCATTACAGATTTGCACCTATGACCTTGATGTCTCCACATGCTGCAAGTCACATTGGACGGTTTGTAGTTTTGTGACTGAATCTAACATTAAGTTTATTAGGGACTTTGGTCTACATGTAAAACTCACCTGGATGTTAATGGAAGAGCCGCTGGGTATTGAAACAGAATATATTCAGCATTTTGTCTGGTCTAGAAGTCAATCAGAATGCAATTATTCATTAAGCCTCCTGCAAGCAATAGTCACTGTGCTGTGCCAACATTCATCAAGTTAAGGGCCAGGAAATGTGAGTGCCAGGGGCAGATCTCACAGAGAAAGCACAAAAGTCAGCTCGTCTCAATTACAACGCGGCAATGGCCTTCTTCCTTGAAACTGCATTGTCAGAAGGGAATCTGAGAGGCAGTTCAGAACTTTTTCACTGGGCTCACTCTCAACAGGAATACCTGATAGGAAACAAACTAGGAGACTTATTTTCCTGTTCTCGATTTTCACAAGAATGTTTGGACTATAGTGCCTATGACTGACTCAAGAAATTGAAGAAGCAAGAATTAAGAGGAACAGTGAATGTTTGGTGCTACATGGAAGGAGAATATTGAAGTGGGAACACTTAACAGCTTTTTAGGAAGAAAGTTAAAATCTTAGCTGTATCTCTTGCTTTACATTTCTAGGCAAGTTCTTTAATTTTTCTAGATGTAAGTATCCTTATGTATAATCTACCTACTCCACAGGGTTATTGTAAGAAATACATAAAATAAAGTAACTGAAAACAGTGCACAATAAATGAAGCTATTATGATGAAGGCAAAATATCACCAAGATTATAATATTCCCTTTCATTTGGAATTGAGGGGTGGATAGCTATGTTTTTAACAGTCAGATAAAGAGTTAAACTTTGGACGCAAATGACAGTAATCAAGAAGGTAAAATAAGGCCTAAGAACTCCTTAGAAAATCTTCAATTCCCATAGGTCTCATTATCAGGTAAGAATGCTATATGCTTCTCACAGAAGCCTGGAAAGATGTTCGAAGCTCACTTGTCAGCCTGGGGAGACATCCAGAATAACAAATGATGGTTTTGCAAGTCCAAGATGTTTGGAGATGTTTTGACAGTGGAGGAAATGCCTAGAAGCAGGTTTGACTCTTTGTAATACTCATTCATCTACACGGTTTTTCTCTCTCTGTCTTTCTCCTCCTCCTCCTCCCCGCTTTCTGTGTGTGTACTACTTAATTTCCCCAGAATAAATATAAATATGTTATAGTTCTTATAAATTAAAATTATGTAAATATGATCATGTGAATGCCATTATCAACATATTAACATACTTTGTATCTATTTTCACTGTGATTTACCATGCATTAGTAATTGGCAAAAGGCCCTGTATCATTCCTGGAACAGTCCCATTGCAGTGAGAATTCTAGTTGAGCTCATGCTGTTTCTACCACCATGTGTGAGGAAAGCCCACAGCACAATTCACCATCAGGGTTTCCTCTTTCACTCAGAAGCCTATGGCATGCAAGCCTGTAATTCTGGTATGCGTGACTCCATGGATGAGGAATTGGAGTCTTGCTTCAAGGGTTGGGCTCAAAGTTACTGTACGGCACATGGCATCTGTGTTACTGAGCAACTGGGTTTGTTTTCTCATTGCTGGGATTCCCACTTTGCTCTCATAGATGCGTGTAACATAATTTATCTGTGTGGTGTGTTCTAATTCTGTGTAAGGTGGGCTGCTGCCAGCAACCCAAGCTTGGCAAGGGTGGGACTTTGGTTATATAACATTTGCCTCTTTCAGTTTTTGTCATAATAAATTTTCCATTATAAAGATGAGCTTTATTGATGCTATTGTCACACTTTTGCTTGCCACCACCTGTTCAAAAATCTTCAACCACTGGCCCTTGTCCCACTCTTCTGCTGATGTACTAAGTTTTAATCTTGAGAAGTCTGCGTGAAAGTAGCTGAGAGAGGATAAGGGAATGACGTACTTGCCAGTAAGGATGGCGCTTACTGGAAGCGTATTTCAGACTAGTCTGACAGGAGGTGCTTACTGGTTCCACGCGGATGTGACAACATTCTTTAGAACATTGGTCATTTCAGCCAAAAATATACAAATCCAGACCTACTTTCATACACTATCCTGGGGGGATCTGGAGCTATTTCTACATGCTGTGATAGAGGTAATTGTGGCTGGAGACAAAAATGATTAGAACTTCATACCACCCAAGAAAAGCAGCATCACATCAATGGAAAATTACCACAATTGTCTCTTCCTGTTGCATTGAATGTACTATAAATACTTCATTCTCCCCTCAGATTTCTATGCTTGTACAGCAACGTTAATAAGAGGTACCTCTAAACCTCTTTTACTCTCTCAACTTCTACTCTTCCTCAACCTTCTTTTTAGTGGTTTGAAAAATCTTTATGAATACATTTTCGTATGCTGAGATTAATAAAATCTTGCCTTGCTCATGCATTATGTATTAGAAATATAATAAATTTAAAGTTAGTAAGGGCCACTAGATTCCAGCTAAAGGAAGTAATCTAAAGCAGAATTTCTCCATGTCCTATGTAAATGCTGAGTCTGCTAAACTGTGGTGTGCTGGAAAATATTTCACAGTTGTCACTGGAGGGTAGGTGGTCTGGATTTGTAGTGATTGCTGATTTCCATAGTGTAAATAGTCCCACTATGGCTGATCTTAGGCTACCAACCTGATGTCACTGAACACAAAGTTGGGAGGAATTGTGCATAGGCAGATCTCACAAGCTGTACAAGCTGGCTCCAACACCATGGCTGCTAGATGGTAATAGGATTGTGAAGAAAGCATTCATTCTTTAAAAAGAAGTTGGGAAACACTGGGTGAAGTTAAACGTGAAATTTCTAACAACATTTAAAATACAAATTTGCATTTTGAAGTTGTATGATGTTCTTTATATTGGATTGGTGCAAAAATTATTGCTGGTTTTGCTGTCACTTTTTATTATACTTTAAGTTTTAGGGTACATGTGCACAATGTGCAGGTTAGTTACATATGTATACATGTGCCATGTTGCCGTCACTTTTAATGGAAAAAACCGCAATTCCTTTTGCACCAACTGAATACCTTTATTTGACTACTAAACATTTTAATTAGAACACCAATGAACATATTGTGGAATACTAGTGTTCTGGGAGACACAATTTTTAAAATGCTTAAGTGAAAGTCTCACTTTTTGTGTTCTTCATCTTTTGAACTTTATAATTATTTTAAGTTACAAGAGCATATGTAACTTAAATTAATGTCAGCAATACAAAAGAATTTTAAAAAGTTAAATTCTCTACAAAAGAATTTGAAGAAGTTAAATTCTTCCTTTTAATAACACGTTCCTGAGTTAATCAATGCTAGAGATTAATGCCATTTTACACTTTCATTATATAAATATACAAAATGTATACATTATTATACATGTGTCATGTATGTATAATATATGTATATAGTACATATAATATGTAACACATATATTATGCATATATAACAGAAGTTCCTTGTCGCCTTTCTGAAAAACATACTACTCTGCACCTTTAAAAATGTGTTTTAACATTTTTTTTTCAAGAGATGAGGTCTTGCTGTGTGACTCAGGCTGGAGTGCAGTGGCATGATCATAACTCACTGCAACCTTTAACTCCTGGGCTCATGTGATCCTCCTGCCTCGGCCTCCTGAGTAGCTGGGACTACAGGCATAATCTGGAAGGATTCTCAAAAAAAGCTTGTTGGGCCCATCCTGAGAGTTTCTGATTCCGTAACAGTAGACCTGGGCTGAGATCTAAAAATCTGCATTTCTAACACGTTGTTGGATGATGCTGATGCTGCATAACTGGGACCACACTTGGAAAATCCCTAGCTTAATGAATTATTTATAAGAGGAACGGGTTTATAAAGGCAATGCAGGTCAAGAAATAGGACTTTCCTGCCACTCTAGAAGACTTTTCCTGTGGCCCATTCCAATAAGAGTTCTCTTTCCCTTCCTAAGTAACCACTATCTTGACTTTTATAACAATCACTTCCTTGCATTGTTTTGTGTTATCACTTAAGTGCTAATCCTTAGACACTGCAGACTAACTTGTTTGTTTTCTCCTTCCATTTTTAAAGTGTCTGTTGAAAAGTCTTTGCCATTTAATCTGCAGACTTTCCATAATCTGGATCTTGTTGATTTCATACTCCTGGAGAAGTTTACAGTAATTTGTTCTCCGTCTTTCCTTCAAATTGGCGGCTGGATCCAAAGCCTTTACCAGACTCATATCCAATAACTTTGGCAAGAGTGTAGGTGATTTTGAGCTTCTTTAGCAGGAGGTACATAATGTCTGGATTTTGCTCTGTTTTTAAATCAGTTTTCTTGAAGTATGATTTATATATGATAAAATTTACTAATTTTAAATGTGATATTTGATGAGTTTTGATAAATACATATAGTGAAGAAACTGTCACAATGATGATATAGAACGTTTCCATTACCCCCAAAAGTTCTCATATGTTTCTTTGTAGTCAATCTCCTCTTGAGCTCATCTACTATCTCCTGAAAACCACTGATTTCCTTTTTATCACTATAGTTTTGCCTTTTCTAAAATTTCAGTTAAATGGATTCATATGATATATGGTCTTTTGTGTCTGGCCTCTTTCACATTGCATAGTGCTTTTGAGATTCACCTCTGTTTCTACGTGGATTGGTAGTTTCTTCCTTGTTTCATTACTAAGTGGTATTTCATCATGTAGACTTAGAACAATTTGTTAATCCATTCAACAGCTGATGCACATTTGGGTTGTTTCCAGTATTTTGCTATTATGAATAAAGCTGAATGTGTCTGGCTTTTGGATAAATTCACTGAAACAGGAACCCAATACATATTACTCCTTTCCTCCTACCATGGATTTCCCACCAGAATCTGTCAGCCTCTGTTCACTCAGCAGTGCTTTAAAGTAGCTACTTTTTATATTATTATATTCAGAATTTATAGTTGTTTCCTAGTCTACGAGGACCTTAGTTTCCCATTGCCCGAAGCACTTGTTCCCCATATAGTGACGTTATATTATTTTATTTTATTATTTTATTTATTTCACTTTATATTATTTCATAAGGAGACAACTCCCACATCTACTGTTCAATTACCCATAGGTACAGTTCATATGGGAAAGGCAGAATAAATGCTTCATTCTTTTCTTTTTACTTAGTTTTCAAGAAAATGATTTGGTTTCTAGTCATTTTTAGAAGGTGACCAATTAATGTTCTTAAAAAATGTAATTCTGATCAATAATTAACACCTTCCAAAGCAGAAAGCACAAAACTCAACTGGGTTCACTGGTGAGTTAGTTCTACCTAACATTAAGAAAGAAATTATAGGCCGGGCACCGTGGCTCACGCCCGTAATCCCAGCACTTTGGGAGGCCAAGGCAGGCGGATCACGAGGTCAGGAGATTGAGACCATCCTGGCTAACACGGTGAAACCCCGTCTCTTCTAAAAATACAAAAAATTAGCCGGGCGTGGTGGCGGGTGCCTGTGGTCCCAGCTACTCGGGACGCTGAGGCAGGAGAATGGCGTGAACCCGGGAGGCGGAGCTTACAGTGAGCAGAGATCGCGCCACTGCACTCCGGCCCGGGCAAGAAAGCGAGACTCCGGCTCAAAAAAAAAAAAAAAAAAAAAAAAAGAAAGAAAGAAATTATGTCAATTCTTTATAATCTCTTCTAGAAGATAGAAACAGAGGGAATATTTCCTAACTAATTCCATGAGCCAGCATCACCGTGATAATAAAACCATACAAAGACATTTCAATAAAACTACAGACCAATATCTCTTACGAACATAGATGCTAAAATTCCCCAAAAAACATTAGTAAATAATATTCAGCAACATATAAAAAGAATTATACACTACAACCTAGTGGGATTTATCCCAGGTATGTAAGGCTGGTTCAGCATTCAAAAAAGAATATAATCCATCACATTAACAGGCTAAAGAAGAAAAAGCACATGATTATATCATATCGATAGATTCAGAGAAAGCATTTGACAAAATCCAACACCTATTCGTGATAGAAACTCTCAGGAAATTAGGAAGAGAGTGGAATTCCCTCAATTTGGTAATGAACATCTACAAAAAAACCCTACAGTGAATATTATACTTAATGGTGAGAAACTAGAGTTTCCTGCAAGGTCAGGAATAAGGCAAAGGTGTTCCCTTCTAGTGCTCCTTTTCAATATCATACTGGAAGCCCTAGCTAATGCAGTAAGAAAGCAAGAATATAATTGTAAAATCATGGATTCAAACATGCTGTATTTGTTGAGTTTTAACATGGTGTAATTCTTATTCTTATTGAGGTTCAAAATTTTCATTTCTGGATTGAGAATTTTCTTGAAGCTTGTTTCTGAGTCTTGTTTTGTTTTTGTTTTTTAAAATATTGCCCTAAGAGTTTTTAATAGGTTCTATGACATCAGGTATGTCAAGGTATTTCATACTCATTTTGTTCATTTCCTCTTTCTCAGACCAGAATCAGTTGTTGTCTCCAGGAAACACCCCTTCCATCTTCGCTGGGAAATAGTATTTCAAGACCACAATCAGGTCTCTATGGATCTTCATTGCTATTGGATTTATCATTGTTTCTAGGCATTTTCTCTTATAGAATTAGGATATAAACACACTTTATAAACTACCTCATGTGTTCTTACTGATATATCCAGTTGAAGTTTAGAACTACTGGATTTTTACTTAACCTAATCTTTATTACACTGCTGTGTCCTTTTTACATTCTAAGAATTCTTCCAAGGTATAGGAACTGTTACAATTAAAATATTTCAGGCCAGGCACAGTGGCTCATGCCTGTGAGAGGCTGAGGTGGGCAGATCACTTAAGGTCAGTTGTTCCAGACCAGCCTGGCCAACATGGTGAAACCCCGTGTCTACTAAAAATACAAAAATTAGCCAGGCGAGGTGGCATGTGCCTGTAATCCCAGACACTCAGGAGACTGAGGCAGAAGAATCTTGAACCCGGGAGGCAAAGGTTGCAGTGAGCAGAGATGGGGCCACTGCACTCTAGCCTGGGCAACAGAGCGAGACTCCATCTCAAAAAAATTACATAGTCATTAGTTTTATTCCACGTTAAAACAGTACCATAACAATACTATCACTAATTATAATTACAGAAAACAGCTAAAACTTTTTAATATGGTACCCTAATCTATCCCTTTTAATGGTTTTAATATATCTAACTGTGAGATTATATAATCTCTTTGTTTTTTATTTTTATTTTATTATTTTTTATTATACTTTAAGTTCTGGGATACATGTGCAGAATGTGCAGGTTTGTTACGTAGGTATACACGTGCCATTGTGGTTTGCTGAACCCATCAACCCCTCATCTACATTAGGTATTTTCCTATTGTTATCCGTCCCCTAGCCCCCCACCCCATGACAGGCCCTGGTATGTGATGTTCCCCTCCCCGTGGCCATGTGTTCTTATTGTTCAACTCCCAACTATGAGTGACAACATGTGGTGTTTGGTTTTCTGTTCTTGTGTTAGTTTGCTGAGAATGATGGTTTCCAGCTTCATTTATGTCCCTGCAAAGGACACGAACTCATGCTTTTTTATGGCTGCATAGTATTCCATGGTGAATATGTGCCACATATTCTTTATCTAGTCTATCTTTGATGGACATTTGGGTTGGTTCCAAGTCTTTGCTATTGTGAACAGTGCTGCAATAAACATACATGTGCATGTGTCTTTATAGTAGAATGATTTATAATCCTTTGGGTATATACCCAGTAATGGGATTGCTGGATCAAATGGTATTTCTGGTTCTAGATCCTTGAGGAATCACCACACTGTCTTCCACAATGGTTCAACTAATTTACACTCCCAACAATGGTTTAACACTGTTCCTATTTCTCCACACCCTCTCCAGCATCTGTTGTTTCCTGACTTTTTTATGATCACCATTCTAACTGGTGAGAGATAGATCTCATTGTGGTTTTCATTTGCATTTCCTAATGACCACTGTTGATGAGCTTTTCTTCAAATGTTTGTTGGCCACATAAATGTCTTCTTTTGAGAAGTGTCTGTTCATATCCTTTGCCTACTTTATGATGGGTTTGTTTGTTTTTTTTCTTGTAAATTTGTTTAAGTTCTTTGTAGGTTCTGGATATTAGCCATTTGTGAGATGGATAGACTAAAAAATATTTCTCCCATTCTGTAAGTTGCCTGTTCACCCTGATAATAGTTTCATCTGCTCTGCAGAAGCACTTTAGTTTCATTAGATCCCATTTGTTGATTTTTGCTTTTGTTGCCATTGCTTTTGGTGTTTTAGTCATGAAGTCTTTGCCTATGCCTATGTCCTGAATGGTATTGCCTTGGTTTTCTTCTAGGGTTTTTATGGTTTTAGATTTTACGTTTAAGTCTTTAATCCATGTTGAGTTACTTTTTGTATAAGGTTTAAGGAAGGGGTCCAGTTTCAGTTTTCTGCATATGGCTAGCCAGTTTTTCCAATACCATTTATTAAATAGGGAATCGTTTCCCCATTGATTGTTTTTGTCAGGTTTGTCAAAGATCAGATTGTTGTAGATGTGTGGTGTAATTTCTGAGGCCTCTATTCTGTTCCATTGGTCTATATATCTGTTTTGGTACCAGTACCATGCTGCTTTGGTTACTGTAGCCTTGTAGTGTAGTTTGAAGTCAGGTAGCATGATGCCTCCAGCTTTGTTCTTTTTGCTTAGGATTGTCTTGGCTATGCAGGATCTTTTTTGGTTCCATATGAAATTTAAAGTAGTTTCTTCTAATACTGTAAAGAAAGTCAGTGGTAGCTTGATGGGGATAGCATAGAATCTATAAATTACTTCGGGGAGTATGACCATTTTCATGATATTGATTCTTCCTATCCATGAGCATAGAATGTTTTTCCATTTGTTTGTGTCCTCTCTCATTTTCTTGAGCAGTGGTTTGTAGTTCTCCTTGAAGAGGTCCTTCACATTCCTTGTAAGTTGGATTCCTAGGTATTTTATTCTCTTTGTAGTAATTGTGAATGGGAGTTCACTCATGATTTGGCTCTCTGTCTATTATTGGTGTATAGGAATGCTTGCAATTTTTGCACATTGATTTTGTATCCTGAGACTTTGCTGAAGTTGCTTATCAGCTTAAGGAGTTTTGGGGCTGAGAAGATGGGGTTTTCTAAACATGTCATCTGCAATCAGAGACAATTTGACTTCCTCTCTTCCTATTTGAATACGCTTTATTTTTTGCTCTTGCATCATCCTGGCCAGAACTTCCAATACTATGTTGAATAGGAGTGGTGAGAGAGGGCATCCTTGTCTTGTGCAAGTTTTCGGAAGGAATGATTCCAGCTTTTGCCCATTCAGTAAGATATTGGCTATGGGTTTGTGATAAGTAGCTCTTATTATTTTGAGATACGTTCCATCAATACCCAGTTTATTGAGAGTTTTTAACATGAAGGGCTGATGAATTTTATTGAAGGCCTTTTCTGCATCTATTGACATAATCATGTGGCTTTTGTCATTGGTTCTGTTTATGTGATGGATTATGTTTATTAATCTGCATATGCTGAACCAGCCTTGCATCCCAGGGATGAAGCCAACTTGATCTTGGTGGATAAGTTATTTGATGTGCCACTGGATTTGGTTTGCCAGTATTTTATTGATGATTTTTGCATCAGTGTTCTTCAGGGATATTGGCCTGAAATTTCCTTTTTTTTGTTGCGTCTCTGCCAGGTTTTGGTATCAGGACGATGTTAGCTTCATAAAATGAGTTAGGGAGGATTCCCTCTTTCTCTATTGTGTAGAATAGTTTCAGAAGGAATGGTACCATCTCCTCTTTGTACTTATGGCAGAATTCATCTGTGAATCCATCTGGTCCTGGGCTTTTTTTTGGTTAGTAGGCTATGAGTTACTGCCTCAATTTCAGAACTTCCTATTGGTCTATTTAGGAATTCAACTTCTTACTGATTTAGACTTGGGAGGGTGTATGTGTCCAGGAATTTATCCATTTCTTCTATATTTTCTAGTTTATTTCCATAGAGGTGTTTATAGTATTCTCTGATGGTAGTTTGTATTTGTGTGGGATCAGTGGTGATCTCTCCTTTATCATTTTTTATTGTGTCTATTTGATTCTTTTCTCTTTTCTTCTTTATTAGTCTGGCTAACAGTCTATCTATTTTGTTGATCTTTTCTAAAAACCAGCTCCTGAATTCATTGATATTTTGAAGGGTTTTTCGTGTCTGTATCTCTTTCAGTTCTGTTCTGATCTTAGTTATTTCTTGTCTTCTGCTGGCTTTTGAATTTGTTTGCTCTTGCTTCTCCAGTTCTTTTAATTGTGATGTTAGGATGTCAAATTTAGATCTTTCCTGCTTTCTCTTGTGGGCATTTAGAGCTATAAATTTCCCTTTAAACATTGCTTTAGCTGTGTCCCAGAGATTCTGGTACATTGTGTCTTTGTTCTCATTGGTTTCAAAGAACTTCTTTATTTCTGCCTTCATTTCATTATTTACCCAGTAGTCATTCAGGAGCAGGTTGTTCAGTTTCCATGTAGTTGTGCGGTTTTGAGCAAGTTTCCTAATCCTGAGTTCTAATTTGATTGCACTGTGGTCTGACAGACTGTTTGTTATGATTTCCATTCTTTTGCACTTGCTAAGGGGTGTTTTACTTCCAATTATGTGGTCAGTTTTAGAATAAGTGCGATGTGGTGCCGAGAAGAAGGTATATTCTGTTGATTTGTGGTGGAGAGTTTTGTAGATGTCTATTAGGTCCGCTCGGTCCAGAGATGAGTTCAAGTCCTGAATATCCTCGCTAACTTTCTGTCTCATCGATCTGTCTAATATCCACAGTGGGGTGTTAAAGTCTCCTGCTATTATTGTGTGGGCGTCTAAGTCTTTTTGTAGGTCTCTAAGAACTTGCTTTATGAACCTGGGTGGTCCTGTATTTGGTGCATATATATTTAGGATAGTTAGCTCTTCTTGTTGCATTGATCCCTTTACAAGTATGTAATGCCCTTCTTTGTCTCTTTTGATCTCTGTTGGTTTAAAGTCTGTTTTATCAGAGACTAGGATCACAACGCCTGATTTTTTTTGCTTTCCATTTGCTTGGTAAATCTTCCTCCATCCCTTTATTGTGAGCCTGTGTGTGTCTTTGCAAGTGAGATGGGTCTCCTGAATACAACACACTGATGGGTCTTGACTCTATCCAGTTTGCCAGTGTGTGTCTTTTAATTGGGGCATTTAGCCCATTTACATTTAAGGTTAATATTGTTATGTGTGAATTTGATCCTGTCATTATGATGCTAGCTGGTTGTTTTGCCTATTAGTTGATGCAGTTTCTTCATTGCATCGATGATCTTTACAATTTGGTATGTTTTTGCAGTGGCTGTACTGGTTGTTCCCTTCCATGTTCAGTTTTTTTTTTTTTGTAAATTGTTTTTTTTCTTCCTTGATGATTTAGAAGGACTATCTTCAAACCAGTATAAACATTTTATACAAAATTCCTGGCCATATACTAACCAATTGAGTAATTTGTTGCAGCATAAAGGCAGGCCTGGTGATGGTAAAATCGCTCAGCAGTTTCTTGTCTGTAAAGGATTTTATTTCTCCTTCACTTATGAAGCTTTGTTTGGCTGGATATGAAATTGTGTGTTGAAAATTCTTTTAAGAATGTTGAATATTGGCCCCCACTCTCTTCCGGCTTGCAGAGTTTCTGCTGAAAGATCCTCTGTTAGTATGATGGGCTTCCCTTTGTGGGTAACCTGACCTTTCTCTCTGGCTGCCCTAAACATTTTTTCCTTCATTTCAACCTTGGTGAATCTGAAGATTATGTGTCTTGGGGTTCCTCTTCTTGAGGAGTATCTTTGTGGTGTTCTCTGTATCTCCTGAATTTGAATGTTGGCCTGTCTTTCTAAGTTGGGGAAGTTCTCCAGGGCTATATCCTGAAGAGTGCTTTCCAACTTGGTTCCATTCTCCCGGTCACTTTCAGGTACACCAATCGAACGTAGGTTTGGTCTTTTCATGTAGTCCCATATTTCTTGGAGACTTTGTTCGTTCCTTTTCATTCTTTTTTCTCTAATCTTGTCATCAAGCCTTATTTCATTAAGTTCGTTTTCAATCTCTGATATCCTTTCTTCCGCTTGATTGATTTGGCTATTGATACTTGTGTATGCTTCACGAAGTTTTCACATTGTATTTTTCAGCTCCGTCAGGTCATTTATGTTCTTCTCTAAACTGTGTATCCTAGTTAGCAATTCTTCTACCTTTTTTCAAGGTTCTTAACTTCCTTGCATTGGGTTAGAACATGCTCCTTTAGCTCGGAGGAGTTTGTTATTACCCACCTTCTGAAGCCTATTTCTGTCAATTCATCAAATTCATTCTCCATCCAGTTTTATTCCCCTGCTGGTGAGTTGTGATCCTTTGGAGGAGAAGAGGCGTTCTGTTTTTTGGAATTTTCAGCCTTTTCACACTGCTTTTTCCTCATTTTCATGCACTTATCTACCTTTGGTCTTTGATTTTGGTGACCTTCGGATGGGGTTTCTGAGTGGATGTCCTTTTTGTTGATGTTGATGCTATTCCTTTCTGTTTGTTAGTTTTCCTGCTGAGAATCAGGCCCCTCTGCTGCACCTCTGCTGGAATTTGCTGGAGGTCCACTCCAGACCCTATTTGCCGGGGTATCACCAGCAGAGGCTACAGAACAGCAAAGATTGCCGCCTGTTTCTTCCTCTGGAAGCTTCATACCAGTGGTGCACCCGCCAGATGCCAGCCGGAGCTCTCCTGTATGAGTGTCTCCCTGCTGAGAGGTGTCTCCCAGTCAGAAGGCACAGGGGTCAAGGACCCACTTGAGGAGTCAGTCTGTCCTTTGGCAGAGCTCATACACTGTGCTGGGAGGTTCACTGGTCTCTTCATAGCCGGAAGGAAGGGACATTTAAGTCCGCTGAAGCTGTGTCTACAGCTGCCCCTTCCTGCCAGGTGCTCTGTCCCAGGGAGATGAGGGTTTTATCTATAAGCCCCTGACTGAGGCTGCTGCCTTGTTTTCAGAGATGCCCTGCCCAGAGGTGAAGAATCTAGAGAGGCAGTCTGGCTCCAGCAGCTTTGCTGAGCTGTGGTGGGCTCCGTCCAGTTCAAACTTCACTGCGGCTTTGTTTACACTGTGAGGGGAAAACAGCCTTCTCAAGCCTCGGTAATGGTGGACCCCCCTCCCTCCACCAATCTCAAGCATCCCAGGTCAACTTCAGACTGCCGTGCTGGCAGCAAGAATTTCAAGCCAGTGGATCTTAGCTTTCTGGGCTCTATGGGGGTGGGTTCTGCTGAGCTAGACCACTTGGCTCCCTGGCCTCATCCCCCTTTCCAGGAGTGTGAACGGTTCTGTCTCGTTGGTGTTCCGGGCGCCACTGGGGTATGAAAAATAACTCCTGCAGCTAGCTTGGTGTCTATCCAAACAGCCACCCAGGTTTGTGCCTGAAACCCAGGGCCCTGGTGGCATAGGCACCCAAAGGAATATCTTGGTCTGTGGGTTGTTAAGATCATGGGAAAAGTGTAGTATCTGGGCCAGAATGGACCATTCCTCACAGCACAGTCTCTCACGGCTTCCCTTGGCTATGGGAGGGAGTTCCCCGACCCCTTGGGCTTCACGGGTGAGGCAATGCTCCACCCTGCTTCAGCTCACCCTCCGTGGGCTGCACCCAGTGTCTAACCAGTCCCAGTGAGATGAGCCTGGTACCTCAGTTGGAAATGCAGAAATCACTTACCTTCTGCATTGATCTTGCTGGGAGCTGCAGACTGGAGCTGTTCTTATTCGGCCATCTTGCCAGCCACTCAGCCTCTTTGTTTTGATTCTCATCTAGAATTAGTTTTATGTGAATTTATATATTTATTTGTTACCCACTGATACTTATTTAAATGCCTCTTTGGTCATTTGGGTTGCTTTAAGCTACCTTTTTCAGTAGATTTTTCAAGAAAGATTCATGGGAACGCCATTCCCTAAATTATAATGGTTCATGCTTTTTATTCTTTAAGACCTGTTTCGCTGGGTAGAAAATAGTGTTTCACATTTTCCTTCCTTGCATACGTTCAATATATTTATTTTCTTCTGGCATAAAGATATTACATCAAAAAGTCTGATGATAATATACTTTTATACCCTTTATAAGTTATGTGTTATTTTAAGTACTAAAGAGTTTTTATTTTCCTTTATAGTCTAGCAGTTTCACTAAAATAACTTGGTATTGGTCATTC